>NW_010101616.1:0-62385 GCF_000699245.1 Pterocles gutturalis
TATCCCAGCTGGACCCAGGACACTCCCACCCCTCCCTTCTTCCTGGCCCAAAAGACTTTGTTCCAAATTTTTCTACCTTCTCCCTGCCAGTAGCACAGAGGGGCAGGGAATGAGGGTTGTGGTCAGTTCATCACATGTTATCTCTGCAGTCTTCCCTGTTCCAGTGGGGGGTCCCTCCCACAGGATAGTCCTTCACAAACTGCTCCAATGTGAGTCCTTCACAAACTGCTCCAATGTGAGTCCTTCCCATGGGCTGCAGTTCTCCACTAAATACTCTGGCATGGGTCCCTTCCACATATTCATGCCCTCCTTCGGGCACAGCGTCCTCCATGGGCTATATCTCAATAAGCTGCAGGCAAGCTCTGCTCTTCATGGGCTGCACAGGGACAGTGCGTGCCACCATGGTCTTTACCATGGGCTGCAGGGGAATCTCTGTTCTGGCACCTCCTCCTTCTCCTTTCTCTTCACTGATACTCTGGCATGGGTCCCTTCCACATATTCATGCCCTCCTTCGGGCACAGCGTCCTCCATGGGCTATATCTCAATAAGCTGCAGGCAAGCTCTGCTCTTCATGGGCTGCACAGGGACAGTGCGTGCCACCATGGTCTTTACCATGGGCTGCAGGGGAATCTCTGTTCTGGCACCTCCTCCTTCTCCTTTCTCTTCACTGACCTTCATGCCTGTGTAGTTGTGTCTCTCACATCCTGCTCCTCTCTCCAACACAGTTTCTTTTGCTGTCTCCTAAGAAACTCCCAGCACTCAGGCAGGGGTCACACTGGATCAGCTGGGCCATGGTGGAGGCTGGGCAGGCAGCAGGCAGGCAGCTGGACAGACTGGCTGGGCTGCCCCTCCGTGAACTGTGCTCCCTCTTAAATATGTAATTTGCAGAGGCACTGACTGGCTCAGCCTTGTCCAGGGGTGGGTCCAGCTTGGAGCTGGGGAAACTTCCAGCAGTTTCTCACAGGGGCCATCTCAGTAGAGTGCCCCTCCCCTGCTACCAAACAAACTTGGAGCTGGGGGAACTTTTAGCAGTTATTTACAGGAACCTTCACTGTAGCACCTCCCCTCTTGCCAATCAAACCCACCACACAAAACCACAACACATTGCTATTATTATTTTTATTGTAGTTTAGTCATTAAATTATTATTTTCTCAACTCATGCATTTCTTTTCCCTTTACCCCTTCAATTCTCTCCCCCATCCCTGGGAGGGTGGAGGGTGAGCAGCTGTGTGGCGTTTTGCTGCCAGCCAGGGTCAAACTACAACAATCCGCTGCTTGTCATCTCAGAATACAAAATAGCCGTACTAACACATGGTCATCTCTATACCACTCTCAACAAAGGGACAATTACTTGAAGTCCTCACACTGGCTACATCCCTGGATAATACCACAGACTTGTAATATTGGCTCACACCTTTGGCAAGAATTTCCTCTTATATTCTGAAGCTAAAACTCCCCCAGGATGGTGACTTCTATGCCCACAGTGGACTCTTGCACAGCATTGCTGCTATGCCTTCTCAAGCATAAGCAGCAGAGGCAGTGACAGCAGAAATGGCAAGCAGTAGACTCAGAAGACAGCATGTTGAATCAAACAAGGCTGCCACCAGGTTTCACCCATGGTTTCCTAATTTGAAGCCTCTCCATGTGGTCATACCCTATGTATGAAGCAGGGCACACTAGACAGATTTGTGGGTGAGTAAATGCAAGGGCATAGGGAATGGATACTGAGCCAGGTCATGAGGACAACTGATACACTTTGACGACATGACCAGTCTACCTCTAGCTAGTTCCTGCCTTGAACAACAATGATGTGAACAGCATTACAATCCAGCTGGCCTAGAAGTCAGAAGTTACCCTTTGATGTGGGTCACATGATCGTATAGACATATCTTTGTCTTAATTTTGGATTGATAGCCCTAAGCACAAATGAAAGAGCCTCAGTACATCTTTCACTAGCTGTTCTTTCAAAGGACATGAAAAAAAAAACATATGTCTTAACTTCAGACACATAGGAAGAAGGTTGTGGGGGATGCGGAATAAGAACTGCCTATTTTTATTCTGGAAGTGGGCCATCCATCCATTTCTCCACGAAAGTAATGCTTACTACAAGTGTAATCATTGTAACTGAATCATTAAGTTGTCTGGATTTTTCTTTTCTCTCTTACTGCCTTGTTCAATACTCTGCCCTTGACAGTATATCTTTCCAAAGGCTGTTTCACTGAATAGCCTTTAGACAGTTCTGGTACTTTTTAAATAGTAGATTGAAAACCAACTCACGTAACAGATGAAAGAAATCATATATAATGGCAAGAGAACAGAATTAGTGGAAGCTTTATAACAAAAAAAATTATATTTAGAAGAGAAACAATTAATTAGTATTGGTTGAAATCTCATGTAATGATGAATAATTCAATATATAACTGGTAAGAGTATCACTAGCTTGTATCACCACTATACACTTGGTTCAACTGAGAAGATGGCTATGTAAATAGAAAGAGCACAGAAGCACTTCAAGGCCCCTGTAACAATGAGAAATTCTTTATTTAAATGATGGAATTAACATCAGCCTGAGGCTTTCCTGAGAATTTCTGATGTAAAGCTGCAATTTGCATATCTGTGAGTATGTATGATATAGATTATCACACATAAATAAAGATCTGCATAGCTCTCTGAATTTTTCCTGTATGGATCTGTATGTAATAATGTACTGCCTATTTCAGATTTCTCTCTGTGTAAGGAAGCATTAACTGCCTAGCATGCAAGAGTAACTTCAGTTAGTGGCATGTAATAAATGGGTGGGAGGCAGTCTCTGCGCAGTGGCCCTGGAGCACAGCTGTGAGGGGGGTAGCAACAGCACAGCCCAAACTGGGAGGGTTTGGCCCCACAGACCTCCCTTCCCTGATTTCCCCTATCCCTGTAATTGCCTATTAGTACACTGTGGGGTGAGGAAGAGAACAGCTGTGGCTGTTGCGTCACCTCCCTGAAATCCTAAGCAACAGCAAGCAGGAACTCAACAAAAGCTCAGTAGCGTGTATGGCAGCACAGGAAACATCGAGAAAAGCCCGTGAACTAATGAACAAGTAGCAGCCCACCCCTACCAATAACTAATGAGTGTCCCTTTCACCTGTGACCTGGAGAGCAGAGAGCTATCACAGCTAGGTAACCAGCTCCACCTCTGACTAGGGATCCTCTAAAGACAGAGGCTAGGCACCATCTTGCTCCTTTGGCACCATCTGATACGTGCAAAGGGAGAGGGACAAAGCAGAAAACTGTCTCAAAGTACAGACTATTTACTCCTTGACTGCCCACTAAGCAATCCACTTTCGTCTTTTGGCTGGAATTGCAACATTAGACTCATGAGTTGTATTCCATATCAAGTACATCATGCCCAGTGTATAGATGAGGCTGTGTCCAGAAGTTCACTCTCTCTCCCTCTCTCAGGGTCATCTCGCTCTCTCAGATGCTTGAGCTCTTGTCTCTTTTCTGGAATTACAGTTTCAAGACTCTCCCTGCTTGGGATCATTAGCTGGGAAGAGGCTGAGACTTGGTTATCAGGTGGTGAGTGGTATCACTGTGTACCATTCATTTATAAATTTGTATATATTGCTATTATTATTAATATTATTGTCATCATTTTTTTTAATGTTATTGTAGTTTAGTTGTTAAATTGTTCTTATCTCAACCCACGAGTCTCTTTTCCCTTTATCCCCTTAATTCTCTCCCTCATCCCTGGGAGGGTGGAGGCGGGAGGGTGAGTGAGCGGTTGTGTGTTTCACTGCCAGAGAGGATCAAACTATGGCATTTTGCGGCTAGATAGGGTAAACTACAACACATTCAGACAAATGACATCTGCATCAACATGATATCAAGGCTGGAGCCTATCAAACTTTTTTCATACATATTGGTAATTATTAATTCAGTTGTTTAATTGCTGACACAGTTTTCTTCAGAAGTATGAATAATTGCTAAAGTTTTCACAAAAATTTCCATGGTGTCATGTCCCCCTTTTTGCTGTGTATCTGGGCAACTGCTACACCCAAAGAGCTTCCAAGATGACAGCAAAAATATTTCAAGGACGAATATTTTTACCTTTACCTATTTATAGAATGTAGGTACTCATAGAAATTGTCATTATACTTTTTCTTTCCACAAACACTTTTCTGCACATTGTTATGCACTAGCAAAATAAAAGACCTAACTGCTTCAGTTTTTGTCTGAATACTAAAGTCAATTTCGAAATATTAAAAAAAAAAGTTGCAAACACTTTCAAATTAGTAATCAAGGAAAGCAATGCAGGTTTGCAGTGAGTTAAGGGGTCATGGCCATGGAGGATTAAGATACAGGAAGGAGTCCTGGAACGAACAACAGGAAAACAGAAGTTAAACACTTAGTTGCAAGTCTTCATTCTCAACAAAGTGGTTGGGAGGTCAGCCAAAATAAATGAAGGGAAAGAAACAAGCAGCAAGCCAGAGGAGGTTTGTATTTGGTGAAGAGGAAATGTGTCAATACAAGGGTTTGGAGGTGACTGTGAAGAAGCAGAAGCGTAAGTGAAATAGCTTATTTTGATAAAACACCATTTTTGGTAGACATAAGGCAATACTGTAAATGTTGATAGAAGGTTTTGAATAAGAACTTTAAGAAGTCCCAAGTGTCTGAACAAAAGTTGTGTAACAAAGGGCATCAAGGGGATTCAAAGACGTTAAACAGGAAGGAAAACAAGCAGCACTATAGACAGGAAGAAGTCATGAGAAGGGAGAAGTAGAGGAAGTATTTGAACACAGCAGTTTTAGGTTTTAGCTTCCCAGGTTACACAGTTTGTCACTCGTGCAGACCAGAGCAGTATCGAATAATTCCAGAACCACCAATATAAAATTAAGACAGAGAGAAAAAGAAGGGAGTATAGTTAGAAGAGAGAGATTCGATATAGTAATTTTTTATTTTGAAGCTTTTGGGATTTTTATTAAGGAAAAAAAAATGTTAACGTAAATAGCCAGAAATTAGGTTTACCAAGGCTTGATGTTGTTACTCAACATTAGAATTAGGAAGCTGAGGAATGTTAAGGATATGAAAATTGGGGTAGTAGCTGTAAACATCTATATGGCAAGGTAAAAAGCCATAATAATGAAAAACTATGATGAGTTCCTAGAGGGCAGAGAGATATATAATTCCGTGCTAGAGGAGAGAAATAGCCAGAATACTAAATACCACAGCATGTAATGTAACTAATGGGGCAAATATTTTTAACAGGTGTGAGTTAGTAATTGAAACTTTGCAAAAGAATGCCCCCTAAAACAAGATTGTTTGAAGTTAGCCTCATTTCATGTTCTAATTTCATGCAAGGACCAGAGATGATGCAGTTGTGCAAGATCCAATAAACCTTTTTTATTATTATTAACTAAGACATAAAAAAATAAGAGGTTTTTCTGTATGAAGTTTGTGAAGCAGCTGTTTACAGTGCATTCTGAGGTTGAGAGAAGTTTCCTGGGATAAATCAAAGCTAGTCACATGCTATGTGGTATTTCCACTGTGTCCTTGATTATCGAAGAGCACAGCAAGTAATCAAGAGTATCTTTCCAGCTCAGCAGAATCTATTTCCGCTTACTTTCTCTGAAAAAAAAAAGAGGTTCCACTTCAGCTGAGGTCTCTGCTGTAGCCGGAAAAATTGGAGGCTTTCTGTTTTCCCCTAGGGGCTACATATCTTGTGGCCATCAGTAAGCTAGCACATTATTACTACAGAAGTTTTTGTGGGTTATGGGAACCTGTCTGTCTTCTTCCCCTTCACTTGCAAAACACAGTATTTTATATTACTCTTCACAGATTGAATATACATTACTTTCCGCTGCTAAATGACCTTTGTAAACATATGCTACTGTCAGCTGGCTGTGGGTATTGCTATTGGTGCTGGAGGTGGTAGCTCTGCAGGGCAGCTCCCTGGGGTAGTCAATTCCAGGTGTACTGGATGCCCCTCCAGCCGAAAGTAGACTCAGACCTACACTCTGCTGCCAAAGGAATGGAGAAAAACACATTAGCAATATCATTTGTGGCATACGACTTGGCCGCCTTTGATTCCAGTTCATATTGAAGTCCTAGAATGTCCAGCACAGTGGCAGCACGACTTCATTCAGGCCACATCAGTCTCCGTTCCTCATTAGACTTTCACATGGGCCATATGGGACTGTTAAAAAGCGAGCAGGTCTTGCTGATCACTCCTTGACTCTCCAGCTGACGGATCAGCATATGGATAGGATTCACAGAGTCTCAGTTGGTGCAGTATTTGCTGTCAATGCACTGTTGTAAAAGTGATTGGCACCTGTTGGCCTTTGAGCTGCAGCAATCCCACAATAGAAGGGTCTTCTGAGAGATCAGGCAAGATAGACAGCTGTTTGACTTTATCTTTCTCCACAGCAGCTATACCAAAAGCCCACTGATGCCCTTTTGGGTCCTTAAAACACCATCTCTTAAGATAGTCTGTGCCAAGGATGCACAGGACCTCTGGACCAGTCACAATGGAGTGCTTATCACAGAATCATAGAATGGTTTGGTTGGAAGGGAGCTTAGAGATCATCTAGTTCCAACCACCCTCTCATGGGCAGGGACACCCCACACCAGACCAGGTTGCTCAAAGCCTCATCCAGCCTGGGCTTGAACCCCTCCAGGGATGGGGCATCCACAACTTCCCTGGGCCACCTGTGCCACTGTCTCACCACCTTCATGGTGAAAAATTTCTTCCTAGTGTCTAGTCTAAATCTACCCTCTTCTATTTAAATCCATTCCCCTTCATCCTGTCGCTACATGCCCTTGTAAAAAGACCCTCCCCTGCTTTCCTGTAGGCCCCCTTCAGGTACTGGTAGGCTGCTATAAAGTCCCCCTGGAGCCTTCCCTTCTCCAAGCTGAACAACCCTTCTTGTGGTTTCTGCCACTTCTTCCCATTTAGGCTTATTTCAGCCTCTAATACAGTCAGTTCTTGGGACCCCCCTGTCACCCCTGAAATACAAATAGATGTTGCCCTTCTAAAGTTTGATGGCATTAGGGTGCATGATGTGTAGAGGGAACCATCCTTTTGAAGGACTTCTGTACTTTTGATCCTGGCTGGCAGCAAAACCTCGACAACTGCTTGCTCATCCTCCCCCCTCCCCATTCCCAGGGTGGGGGAGAGAATTAAAGGGGTAAAGGGAAAAGAGACTTGTGGGTTGAGATAAGAACAATTTAATAACTAAACTACAATAAAACAGAAAAATATATATATATAAATGCACAATGAGTGATACACAGTGATACTGCTCACCACCCAACGACCAAGGCTCAGCCCGTTCCCAGCTAATGATACTGGAGCAGGGAGAGTCCTGGAACCACAGTCCCAGAAAGGAGAAGAGCCCAAGTGCCCAAGACCAAGACAGCACTGTGAGAGGGGTGATCCAGAGGGAGAAAAACTGGAGCAAGAGAGGTAACTTCCAGACAGACTCTCATCTATGTGCTGGGCATTACATGCATGATATGGAATAGACCATTGTCCAATTTGGGTTTCAATCCTAAACCCAAGGTCAAATCCTAAATTCGTAATTGGGGCTGTGCTCCCTCCCAGCTTCTCCTTGACCTGCAGACACTGGCACAGCAGAGAAGCTGAAAAGTCCTTGACTGTCCTGGCAGCAACTATAAACATCAGTGTGTTATCAGCCTTCTCCTCAGCACAAATCCAAAACACAGCCTCATACTAGCTACTATGAAGAAAGTTAGCTCTGTCTCACCTGAAACCAGGACAAATATTCAGCTTGGAAATGCCTAACTACTAGAAACACAGAGCAGTTGCAAAACACTCCCAGAAACCTGCTCCTCCACCTTAATCTTCCAACACTCAGAAGTGCTAACTCTCCAGCCATACTGAATTTCTTCTCCCAATTTTCCCCCTGTATTGAGAAAGGCATGTATTAGAAATAACACTTTATATACACCATCATATATACAGTTACCTGGAGTTTTATGTAGATTGATTTATCATTTCAGGAAGAAGTATTACATGGGATAGTACCTTCCAGTATTTAAGAAACAAAGGAAAAAAGAAACAAATTAATTTTTCCCGTGAAAGCTACAGTATAAAGAGTGCCATCTGCTGGCACGATTGAAATGAGGCATTGTTCAGTGGCACGGAGGTTCAATAAAGTTTTGTTAGGCCCTGTTAAGGGCACACTTCAACTCTAAGCTGTTTCACACTTTCAGTTTTATTTATTCATGGCATTGCCTTAACAGAATATAAGGGCAGTCAAGCATACAACTCTTGTTGTGTGAATATGGGGGGAAAAGCAGAGTCTATTAATTCACATTTTTATATTCCAAGTGTTTCTTTGTTATTTTGGGATTTCTGTGGATTTCTGTGTCTTTTTTTTTTTTTAAACATTAATACATTTTTTTGCAACAATCAGTTTGGAGAACCTGTAAATTAAAAATATGAGATTCTCTAAGATACTGTGGGTGGGACTTTTAAAAGTACCTGCTTTCCACTTCACCTTGTGCCGAATGCATTTGTGAAACTGTCAAGCAGCTTCAAAAATCCACCTTGCACGCCTCAGGTTTAGAAGAATGTTACTGATAAAATACAGCTGTATATCTGCTTGGTCCTGTGAATTTTCTGCAAAAGTGTGTGAATCAAGTCTTCCTGACTCCTAAAAGGCTACTTAAATACCTTTTAAAAATAGCTCCTTCTCCATAGTCAGGATAAAAAGAAAGTTGCCTGAAGCTGGCAGTGAGGTGTTGCCAGTGTCCCAGGTCCTGGGCTGCGCCAAAAATGAGATGCATAGTGAGGATGGAGGAAAGAGGGAGATAGTGTGCTACCTTGCTAAACACTTTTCTGCCTAAAACCAAAGTTAAAGTAACATTGTCCTTCGCTAGCTCAACTTACTAGGTAAGTTTATTTTGCATTTTGGAGTTACCATTATTAGAAATATTTGCACTTCAGGGTATATTGGAGAAGTGAAAAAAAGAAATCTTAGAAAGATTAACTGCAGAGACAACAGAGGTTTTTATTATTCTAAGATACCGGAGTTCAATTTCTGATTTCCAGCATGTTCACAGGAAAAGGCATTTTATTGTCTTCTCCAAAGAAATTACCATTCAGATTGTGGCTCACTCACATGCCCTCCTCTTACTTCTTTAGAGTCCACTATGTGACAAAACATACCAGACCAGTTCCTGAATAGTTAAGCTCCTTCCATATTTCTTTTCCAGTGATAACAGCTATTCCGTTTTGCTTTTTTTATAATGTTGTTTCACATCTGACTCTTTGTTTGACTTCCTCTGCTTTGTTGTGCAGTTCCTATGAATTACTGAGTCAGTTTCCAGTTGAATCTCACTATCCAAATAAAACACTCCTACTGTTACCTACCCACTTCGCTATTATCCTCATAGTATTTACTTCCTCTTTACTGTCCATTCCCTTATCAGTCAGGTTAGCAAAAATCCAAGAAGGTTACTTTGTCAGGTACTTAAACACGAAAACATCTCCAACTTTGCATTGATACTTTCACCCATCCTGATGATACTTGTTATCTTCCCAAATGTTTACCCTCTAGGTCTAGGAAACAGAAGAATTCCAACAAAGATCTTTGAACGTCTTCCCCCATCTAGCACAAGCACCTTTGAGCCACTCAAACAGGGTTCTTATTCTTACAGTTAAATGGTGGAATGACAGCAAAATGGATTCTTCCCCAGCCCCTTCAGAATGACTTTCACACTCATGCCAACTTCTCACAGCATGATGCTTGGACAGACTTTGCACCAGACTATTTTCTAGATTCACTCTAATGGCCAGTCTCTTAATAATTCTTATTAAAAAAAAGTCATCTTTCAGAACAAACTGAGGTTCATGTGAAATCCTGTCCTTCTTGCTTTCTGCCTCTCTGTTCTTTTCTCTTCTTCTTCAGCTGCTAGCCCCTGCTGTTCCCATTTACTCGATCTTTTCTTTCTTCCTGCTCAATATTCTGTCTCTAGCTATTGCACCTCATCACTCCTTCCACAGAACAAGCTCCTTCCACAGATTTCCTTCACATAGTGGCATTTTCCTCTGCCTTGTCATAATTTTCATATACTTCTAGAGGTCTCCTTTTCATCTGGGGATCTGCCAATCAACCCATCTGCAGTTCCAGTTATATGCGTGCTCTTCCCTTTCATCTCGTCTGTCACCCTCAAATGCATTTCTGTATTCTACCCCATTTCTAGCTGCATTTCGGGCTCTTACACCATTTTTTCTTTCCCTGAACATTATGAGATGACCCTTCATGCATATGTAAATTCTGTCAGAAACTCACTGAAGGATAACATACAGCTTACAGCTTCTGCATCCAGTCATCTCCATAGTTTCTGCCATATTATGGTCTTCTCCACTGGTACCCAAGTTGCTACAGTTTTTCTTCCTTACCCTGGGTTTAAAATCAAACAAATTATTGCATACCAGAGTCCTCTCCAAAATCCTTCTTTTACGAGACTCTTACCAGCCTCTAGCTACCTGGTTCTGACACCTTTTTACCTATATTAGCCCACCACTTCATTTAGGGTTAACTATGATCAAAGGCCATGATCAAAGACTTCCTTTTTGTGCTATTTAAACTAAGCCATATGGCTTTGCAACACAGCTTATCTAGTCTTGTTTGAACTGGTTGTGCACTTCCATGCACAGCAATCACTTCCAATCATAGTAAGAAATCCATGTGGATTTTCTGATGCACTTATGCCAAAGCTCACATTACAGTTACGCCAGGCAGAATAGCTGCCTGGTGCTTTGGAAGTGTGGACCAGCATTTCACAGCTCCCCTCTCATTCAACAGTAAATGCCTGGCAGGAGGTGGGCATGCTTTGCTTTTGAGGTGTTGGCTTGGTGGGTTTTTTTCCTTTTTCAAAACTAAAACATCAAAGCAGAGCTTAAGCAAGAACAAAAGTACAGGGTTATGCTACTGATAATTTGAGAAAAAATGCAGACAGTCTCAAACCTTCCTAATGCTGCTGCTGATATTGATAAATACAGGGGAGGACTTAACATAATGACCCACTTAGCCCAGACAGAGTGAGCTACTGACTGTAGACCTCCTCTGACATGGCCAATAGTTTTCACTAAATATAGTTCATTAGTGTCTGGACATTACCAATTTCCCCTTCACCTCTTTTTATTCTCAAAATAAAAATATGAACAAAAATCTAAATTTGAACTTAACTCTCCAGAGGTAGAAGGTAAAAAAAGTGTCTTGCTTTAAAACGCCCAGAAGCCCTTCAGTTGCAATATAAAAACGCTTTCAGGAAAAGTCCACCCATATTCATGATGTTACCCAGCACAGCAGTATATTATAGTAATTTATAGGAAGGTCGTATCTTCAAAAAATCAAGAGTGAGAAATAGAACTGGAAATAAGTCCCTTGATGAACCTCAAGTGCTTTTTAAATCTGAAACTAAGAGTCATATCACTGAATCGGAAGTCATTGTCAAGTTGACTGTAGACACCACGGTCTTTTCTTAGCTTTGTTTATATAATATTATAATTTTTTATCTGAAGACCAATGTGCTATATGTTATACTTCACTACTCCTGGAGTTTCATTTCACAATAATGTACATATTATCTGGCTAATCTTTACCATTTCTATCATGAAAACATAATATTCAGAAAATATTAATGCGCCGATGCAGCTTCCAGAACTCTCATAGCATGAACACTAATATATTGTACTGTTACAGCTAAAACTTGGACTGAAGAATCAAAATAAAGTGTTTATAAATGCCATAGATTAGACTGCCTGGTTTGTTATAAGGTAATAAACAGAAAAGCTTGCACCTAGTCATTCGTGGTTGTTAAATAAGATTCTTTGTGACTTGCAAAAAATCTAGAACACAATGAAGAATTATCAGTGCATTCTCCACGGAAGTCATCTACATGTGTTTATTTAATAAACAGAAGATGTCTTTATTATACACATTTGATTTCCATATGCAATCGTCTCCTTATCTGTCACTTGTATCTAAAGCAGGGCACTTTATACAAACCTCAAAATGAAAAATTCAGATCAGGGCACAGGAAACTCATTTAATGTCGAGTGCAGTCAAAATCAAGATTTCTTTATTTGTAGTAACAATGCTGTTAAATCAGAAAATTACTCTCCTTTTCTGCATGTCCTTCTTCCTTTACAATTCAGTTGTTTGATCATAAATTGTCGAGTGCAATGACTTGTCTCCTCCACTTTCCACACTGGTCGAGACAGATTAAAAACTCCGGCATACCACCAACCAGTCTCAGCATACCATTAGCATATATATGAGATTTGAGACATTTTCTAATATTCTCCAGCAGAACTCATCTGTCAACCAGGTGATGAATTATAAAAACTCTTAGCTTGTTTAGAAAAGAGGGGGAGAGTGAGAGAGAGAGAGAAGAGGAAAACACGATCCCACCTTTCTTTTGTATTTTACCCATCCACCCTTGCAGTTAGTCATATAAACACTAACCTCAATAAAAGAGACATAACTTGAGAGATTTTAATACATAAGCAGCAGAGCACAATTAAAAGCTAATGGAAGTGGACAGAATTATGGAGAGGCCACTGGTTTACCTAAATAATTTTTTAACACATTTTTTCCCACCTGACATAAACAAAGATTCGTAAGGTGCATTATGACATCCGTACAACTGTCATGAGCTGGTTAACCAGCATAAAGACGGTTTAGAAAATACCCAAATAATAAAAACGCCAAATGCAATTCACAGAGGGTTGGTTTTTTTGGAAGCATTCATGAGTTCAACAAGTTTTCATGTACATTCTGAAAATTTCGTAGATTCAACTAAAAAAAATTATTCCTTATTTGTATTTAATTAACCTGTTTGGGTTTTTTTCCTGACTAGAAGGTAGAAAGAGAACAATGATATCATGTGACTTAAATGAACAAACCTATGTGCACTATGAGTAGGAAACAGCAAGTACACGATGTCACAAATAATTACTATCTTTTCAAATACGTCTGTATGTAAAACAGCTTATGATTATATTTGAAAATTATCAAATTGGTACATGAATGCTTTACATTAAAGAAAGGATAATATTTATCATAATAATTTACACAATCCTCAGTTCCCAATACCATTTTTAGTATCTGATACCAACTAAAAAATTCTTAATATGTTTCACTTTGATTCTTGGAATTAAAATTCGGAAAATATTTTAAAATATATGCATATATTTTTCCATTTAAAACAATACTTAGGAACAAAGCTTTTCACAAGCTCTAGGAAAATTTGGCAAATACTTACCTACCGTTAAAACAGAGAGAAAGGAGAGTTTTTTAAAAGTTATTTTATTTCATTACAACATATTTAACATATTAATTTCTGAGTCTGCCAGAAAGGTTTCATAGAATTATGAAATGGTTAGGGTTGGAAGGGACCTTAAAGATCATCTAGTTTCAACTCCCCTGCCACGGCCAGGGACACCTTCCACTAGACCAGGTTGCTCAAAGCCTCATCCAGCCTGGCCTTGAACATTTCCAGGGAGGGGGCATCCAAAACTTCCCTGGGCAACATGTTCTGGTGTCTCACCACCCTCACAGTGAAAAATTCCTAATGTCTAGTCTAAATCTACCCTCTTTCAGCTTAAAACCATTGCCCCTTGTCCTATCACTAGGCTCCCTCATAAAGAGTGCCTCCCCATCTCTCCTGTAGAGGCCTTGAAGTACTGTTAGGCTGCTGTAAGATCTCCCTGGAACCTTCTCTTCTCCAGGCTGAACAACCCCAACTCTCTCAGCCTGTCCTCATATGGGAGGTGCTCCAGCCCTCTCATCATCTTCATGACCCTCCTCTGTACTCATTACAACAAGTCCATGTCTTTCCTGTGCTGAGGACTCCAGAGCTGGACACATTACTCCAGGTGGGGTCTGATGAGAGCAGAGTAGAGGGGGAGAATCACTTCCCTCAATTCTTCTTTTGATGCAGCCCAGGACACAGCTGGCTTTCTGGGCTACAAGCACACACTGCTGGATCATGTTGAGCTTCTCATCAACCAACACCCCCAAGTCCTTCTCCTCAGGGCTGCTCTCTATCCTCCACCTAGCCTGTATTTGTGCTTGGGATTGCCTCGACCCACATGCAGGACCTTGCACTTGGCCTTGTTAAACTTCATGAGGCTGGCGTGAGCCCATCTCTCAAGCCTGTCAAGGTCCCTCTGGATATTTGTTTCTATACTTTAGAGGGGAAAAAAAATCTCCAAAGCAACTGAAAATTAAATAAAGCACTTATTTTTCATGCGAGTTGTATTGCAAAGAATCATAAGATGATGGATAGACTACTATCTAACAGTGCAAGTACAATAAAGGCCACTTAAAGGTGTATGTGGTTAGAACCTTTGTTAATAAATGTAGAAGTGAAACAATGCATATACTAACTTGCTTTTTACCATATAAGTACCTTTGAGTTTTTAGGGCACTAAACATCAAGCTGGTATCGACTATGGAATAAAGTTATAAGTATTTTTTAGGTTGGAATGTGTATAGAAAAAATGATGGATTTATTTTTGGTAGACAATTTGATATAAGGTTGAGATACAATAATATCAACAATAGTATGGTATTTGTGTTAATATATAAGAGCTGTGTATCAGAGGGCAATGGTTTAACCAGTAGAGTGAAGACATCTATACCTACATGGACTAAAAAATTGATGTATATAAATGATCTGAACTACCAAATAGTATGTTTGAGAAATAGTTATTTGGAACTGATATTGAGAACTGGGTAATAATTTTTTTCTGCTAAGCTAAGAATGTTGTGAGAACACAATCCAGCACCTAGTGAGATATTTTTCCTGTTGGAATACTTGTTCCAATTTTTCATGCTATCCAGAGTTAATTCATACTCATTTTAGTTTCCATTGTGCAGATTTATACAATGACATTATTAACACTTATGTTTAGAAAGATGAATCAATTTAAGGAACAGATGTCTAACTGGTCCTTTCTCTACCATATATTCACCATCTGGTTGCAATGCCTCAGTTTTTTTCAGGCGTTTCATTTTGAAAATGATAAAACAATTTTTAAATATTTAGATTCAGAACAATACTTCCCTACCAAATACTTCCATTTCCCATCAAAGAAAAGCAACAGGATGCTACTAGACACAATAATATTAATTAATAATTTAATTGATTAATACTTTCCAACATAAAGGTACATGAGCAGGTAGTGTGCCCAGGTGGCCAAGAAGGCCAACAGCATCCTGGCCTGCATCAGAAATAGTGTGGCCAGCAGGACTAGGGAAGTGATTGTGCCCCTGTACTCGGCACTGGTGAGGCCACACCTTGAATACTGTGTTCAGTTTTGGGCCCCTCACTATAAGAAGGACATTCAGGTGCTGGAGTGGGTCCAGAGAAGGGCAACGAAGCTGGTGAAGGGTCTGGAGCACAGGTCTTATGAGGAGCAGCTGAGGGAGCTTGGGTTGTTTAGTTTAGAGAAGAGGAGGCTGAGAGGAGACCTTATCACTCTCTACAACTACCTGAAAGGAGGTTGTAGTGAGGTGGGTGCTGGCCTCTTCTCTAAAGCAACAAGTGATAGGACAAGAGGAAATGGCCTCAAGTTGCACCAGGGGAGGTTTAGGCTGGATATTAGAAAAAATGTCTTCCCTGAAAGAGTGATCAGGCATTGGAACAGGCTGCCCAGGGAAGTGGTGGAGTCACCATCCCTGGAGGTGTTCAAGAAACGTGTAGATGTGGTGCTTAGGGACATGGTTTAGTGAGTTAGGTGGTGTTGGGTTGGACTTGATGATCCTTGAGGTCTTTTCCAACCTTAATGATTCTATGATCATTGGACTATGCCCCAATAACAGCACAACATGAAGTGTAGTGCATGATGTTACTACTGTATTGCCAGGTTTCACTGAAGTCACAGAAGAGTAACTGTGATATGGATGTCCAGCTGTTTCCTTGTCAATTTACACTGAATATATTCAGTGAAAATACTAGCACAAGAAACATTACACTGAGGTACTTCCTCCTGATTTTCATCTAGTTTTGGAGTTAAAACTAAGGCCCTTTAAGATTCTGCAAAAATCTCCTAAAACACTAAAGAAGAGTGTTCCAGGACTAAAAAGGATAGCATTGGAAATCAAAACAGATGTTCTTGCAAGACTGCAAAGCCAGTGTTGTACTTTTAAGAGATTCAGATAAGTTGCAAGATGAAACTTTCCGAGATTTGCCAGCAAAACTTAACAGTAAAAAGCTGGTTAATATTAAAAGCAGAGATGTTTTTTCACCATGATCCTACATGGATTTGTTGTATCTGATATTCTTAAGCAGTTTCAGTGAAGAAGTAGAATAAGGAAAAGCATCATGCCTTTACTGTCTTCACTAAGAAAAAGATGTGGAAAAAAACCCTAAAACCTGTACGTCTAAATCAAGTCCTAGAATGCTCGTATTTATACTCAGATATAATTAACAATAGAGTATTGACTATGGTGAAAACTATTAAGAATATGGAGTCTAAACTGACTTAAACTAACTTTTTTAAACTCAAGCCTATCTGCTGGTCAAAGATGAAACAAAGATCTCACATTTACTTTTAAGGAAGTTTGAGTCTGGCTGCAAATCAGGAGTTACAGCTGAGGACTTTCTTCTTCTAAGACATCACATAACCGTCTACACAAAACAGAAACTACATTTTGCTTTCAGTTTATATAATATATACTTAGTAGCTTACCTTTCAACAAACAAGTTTAACTCAGTCAAGAAAATGCTTAATTCTTCACTGATCTTTTCTAGTACACCCAGCTGTACAAAGCAAGAAATGGAGAATAAAGCAGAAACAATTTTATTCCATGATATAACATTACGCAAGATTATTGGCTAAAGAAGTCTTTTACCAATGCAAAATTCTGTGAGGAAAAAATATAATGGAAACAGTGTTATTGGCCCATTGATAAATGACATGACTACTTAACTGGGATCACTGCCAAGGGGGACAGGTCCAGTTTCACACAGGGTTTCAGTTCCCTTTAACAGCACCAGCAGATGAAGTGGCAGCAAGCAGTTTATTTTGTGGTGCTTGCAGATCTTTAGGTATGTGGAACAGTAGGATAAATATCCTTCTTTAGTCATGCCATTATTGATCATTGGCATTGGTCTTACCAAGACAAAGTCATCTTAACATAGATTTTATACACATTGCAATTGATTTTAAAATTCTAAGTATTTACCTGGATGCTGTTTAAAATAATTTAAATAATATAGAAGTATGGGAAATTAATGTTATAATCAAGATATTTCTTAAATATGGATAGGTACACTTTAAATGTGCCTATATCAATGCAAAGACAACAATACCAGACACTTCCATTGGTACCACAATTTTTTCCCCATGTTAACAATAACTCATAGACACGGTGATGTTTTATCTAAGCTTCCCACTAAAGCCCCAAACCCAAGATCACCTTCTAAAACTGGCCATCTCCAACGACTCAGAGGAAACTTTACAAAAAGTGGTTCTCTGCCTAGGTATTTTTCTATTTAGGAAGGTCCTAGGATCCAGCTCCTCTCTGAACTATGCCATTTCCCACCTGGAACAGCTTAGAGAAGGAAGAATGCATTTTTAAGACCAGTTGTCTTTATAAGAAATTTATGATGTTAGTGGAAAACAGGAAGAGACTGCATTCACAGTCAAAATATCTTCAAAGCTGCCTTTTCATAGTAAATTATCAAAAAAGTAACCAATTCAACAGAATTTGCTGAATCAAATTCTCCTTTCATTGTGAGCTCTTTTGCTGTTTGTTATGATCTCTGTCATTTTATCTCCTCCTTCCTTCTTGGTTTTTTTGTTTCCTTTGTCTGCTTAATAAACAGTCCTTTACACAACAAATGGATCCCCCAGCTTCCCCTCCCAGGTGAATACTGTAACCACTAGGCTGTAAAATTTCTCTCTCTCAACTACTCTATGCACAGCGGTGCAGTTTTAATAGGAAGGGAGAAAAGCGATTCCAGCCCAGCCCCTCAGCAGACTGCATTGTAGGAGACACTGATTTGAAGTCTTCCAGGCAGTTGGAGCCGCCTCAGATTTCTCAGTAATGCCAGCAAAATTGAACTTTTCCTTCTGCACACTACCATGGGAGCAGGACACTCTTGCTACGGGTAAGGAAAGTGCAGGGAGGAGGAGTGGCGCCAGGACCGAGGAGCAGCAGGGAGCTCTCATCTCTTCTCCTGCCTGCACTGATGAGAGACATAGCCCTGATGGGTATGGATCGCCTCCAGAAGCAGTGGCTGCCCCACACATACTTACCCTTTCTATAGCAGCAACAGCAGCCAACCCAGTTAGTCATGTTGCTGCCCTGGACGACTGCTTGCTTTGCCTGTTTCTAGAGACAGCCCCGTCAGTCATAAAGGCCTTTCAGTCTGACCTTGGGACAACTAGAGCATGTTCAGAAACTGCTTTGCTAACTATGCACTTCTCCAACCAATTGCCAAGGAATTTATTAGCTGCCCCTGTGTTTTCAGAAGAGCCCCATCCCAGCAGTCACTATATGATACAGTCTCCAAAAATTTCCTGGACTCAGAGTTTTAAGGATTTAGATTTTGACGGGACATCTACTTTTTTGCTTCCAGGTGGTCTGAACTGCTCTGACTGATCAAACCTGAGACAATCCTGGATGAGTCAGAGAAATCAAGATGTCTGGGAGACAACATGCAGCAGATGAGCCACAGTTCACAATGTCAGGTTTGGATCCACAGGTTTAAATTCATTCTAAGTCTCTCTTTAGGTGCATACATTTATTCACGTACAGACAGCACAAAGTTTTACATAACCCTCATCAACTGCAGTGTTCACATTAAACAGCAGACCAATAGGTACTTTCAGGCACAGGTCTAATAGGTACACTGTATATGTCAGGAACAGCATGTCACAAGATGCTCACAGAATAAAGTACATTCTTGTACCAGCTTTCTCAGATAAACCTTTCTGACCACACAGCCTGCTCACCAAACATGTGTGTGCAATGAAGCATGACTTAGGTTAAGATAATGGTGAAACAGAGGGCCAACAACTGGCACCATGTAACCTCCAAAAACATAGTACAATCTATGCTGATATGTGAAGGCTGTAGGAAAAAAAAAAAATCCTGCTCTTGCCTGCTCCTTGTTTACATGAGACAAACACTTTGCAAAACCATTTCTAAAAGTCAAATTATGAGAAAAGGCTGATGCATTTTGTACGTACTCTTACACCCCAAAGACTGCACATCCTCTTGCACTGAAAGATACAGGAATACCAGGACTTCTAAACAAGCTATAAGGTGAGTAGGTCTGATGCTCAGCTTGCCTTTAGTAACAGTCAGGGTTTTGCTATTTTGGCAGAGTTTTCTGTTATAATTAAAAAAAAAAAAAAAGGTACAAAGATAGAAAGCTAAGAGATAATTATCCAGATTTCTGTATATTTTGTTCCATCAGATGTGTTTAATCAGAACTATGGAAATGCTTCAGACCTATTAAGATCTAGAGCACAAAGTTTTCTTAGATAAAAATAGGATTTCTCATTATATGTTTAGTCTTTTAAAGTTATACTAACTGCTTTAATTATTTTCAAAACATACTGATAACTAGACATGGAAAAGTAACCTCTATGTTAAAAAATGCTGTCATTTCTGGACAGACCTTGAAACAATCTCCATCTAGGACAGGACACCATAACCTTCAGATTTCAGAAAATAGTATCTCTGTAACTCAAATGGAACAGAGCTTTGGAAGTCAAGAAATTGCAGGAGAACAAAAAACATCAGACTAAAAGCAGTAAATCAAGAGTTGACTCCAGGTAGGAAGGAGTAAACCAAGTGGGACTGGAAAATGGGGCTAAAATTCTTAGAGCTGGGCAGAGATGTGCACAGTGGAAAGCACAGTAGTGCAGCAGGTGAACAGAGAGGAGCATCCAGCAAAGAAGGTAACCTCTGTATTCTTTGGTTCTACTTAAACTGTCTGGAGAATCAGGACCAACAAGTACTGCCTCATTTATTTTTTTAAACTCATGTGCCTAACATATTGGGTTTTTTGGAAATTCTAGGAAAACATTTTTTCCATTACAAACTGAACATTCATGTATGCACACTAAAGAAATGTTTCCAAAAAGCCTACATTGCTCAACCCTGTTGGCCTATGAGACATCGTACTTTCATCCAGAGGGGACTGTATCCTCAGCATTCACAAAAACATTTTACAGTAGGCCAGTTCTGGATATCAGTTGATAATTATGCCATTTGCTATCCTTCATGGCTTATTTTCCTATAAAGAAAGATTACTTTAAAGGGTCTCAGCTACCTACGTTTAAGTGAGGATTTTGGTCAGGATAGCTATGGAATTCTCACACCGAGCATTTTCATGCCTGTGTAAGGTCAAAAGTAATTTGTGGTTGAATATGGCATATATTCTAGGAAAAGATCTAGTTCTGAATCATGGAATTTGACATACATGCACTTTTTAGGTTAAAATTGTGCTTTAACATACCGATCATATGAGTTCCACCTGAACTGAGATGATGATTCAGTGAACCTCTGACAAATGTCTGCTCTCCAGCACTATGTCCAGGGGTGCCTACAATCAATTCATATCTCCATTTTGGATTACAGTTTCCTAAACACAATGTAAAAGCATTACCCTTCTCTAAACTAACACACATCTTAATCTGCTATGGGACTGAGGGATGGTTGAGGATGCAAATAACAGTCTCTGTTCCGTCATGGACATACAGACCTTTCGTAATACATTTGGACAACGATTAATTCAGCCCAGCCCAGTGCTCAAAAGCACAGCCATAGACATGGTAAATACACTTCTTTTCCAGTAACAGCCTGCCAGACAGCTCACTTAGCTAAAACCTAAGGGACCAAAGTACTAGATACTCCTGCAGCCTGCAGGAGTTGAAATCCATATCTCTCACCTTCCTGGAAAAGACCTTGAGCTCTGGAATATTGATAAGGCTTAGGACTGGTCCATCTTTCGTCCTACCTGAGGAGATGGGGCCACTGTCAGGAAATAACAGATGGGCTGATTAACTTAATATGCAACTTCAGCTCAGTCACTCAAATTACAGAGGCACTAATACTCCGTATGCTATTGTCCCATGTAGCCCAACATCTAGCTTTAAGCATCCTTCATTCTTTGAGTTCTATCTCTTCATTGGCTAGACAGATAGATAGGAAATTTAGATAAATAGTTTACATGTTTTTAAATATCCTTGTTAGGACCAGCAGTCTGTGTTCATTTAGGTGCTGTGTGTCTAATGTGGGTCATCTGATCCTGACTGCAATTCAGAATGCTATGTCCCAAGCCCACTGCAAGAGCAGAAGAATGCTGGTAAGCATCACAGAAACCCTAAAAAAAGACAGCATATTTCAAATATGAATTTGAAAAATTATAAAACACACCTGATGGTTGTGAAAGGGGGGGATTAAAATTATTCAGTGACTACAATAGTTGAGAGTTCTTTTCCAACATAGTAGTTTATTCCTTCATCCTCATATGTATCCTTGTCAGAAATAATCAGAAAAAACTTACCACATGCTTGGAATAATAATGCCATCTGGAATGTTAGAAATCTCCTTCATAGCAAAAGAAGACATAAAGCCAACATCTCTCAAGACTACCAAAGGCCTCAGATCTCTTCAGGTCTATTTGCTACTGGTAAATGCAAAAGAAGGAGAACAAATCATTGCATTAGTAAAGAAAATGTTGATAAAATTTATTTAAGGAGTTACATCTCCATAGACAACATCTGCAGTTAGCCATTTGACTCAATCTGCTTCTTCATAATGCACACTAAAATGGTAAGCACACCGGGAAGAGTGCTTCAGTGACCACTGTAGGAGTCATTTGTCTTTGGCAAGTTCCTGTTCGTTATCCAGTATCACCATTTTGCTATAGAAGTTATTATTAAATAAAGTTACTAAGACCTTTATGAATCTAGTAGCAGTGAACCTGAATTACTTATGTAATTAATCATTAAAATAAATGTAATATATTCTCTCCAAAGGTACACTAGTGTTTATATCAGCTTTCTGGTATATTATACATGTGAATGTAGAAGTCAGTGAAACTACATCTCATTAGACTCAGACCTACTAGTTTTATCGCTGGTAAAATTTGAGAGAATTGTGTAGGATGGCCAGATTGATGATATTTACAAAGTCCTGCCCTATGCTGTCACAGGCAATCTTATAGGATCAAGGATATGGCCTGAAGAAAGAATACGTTTCTCTACACCATGCATCTATCAAATCGATACGTATCAATTTATCTTTTTTCTATCATAGTAAATTAAGTAACAAAAGCAAATTTCAGCTGGCAAGCAAAACGGTCAGAAGACTGGCACTAGACTAAATGTGGTTATAATCTGTCTCTCCCTCATTCCTCAAATGTGAAACTTCCTTATAAAAAAGGTTAAACTGCTATGGAAATGTGTCTTCGTTCTACCCTCTCCTAGCCCATTAAGGTGACTGATAGACTTTAGATTACAGTGACTTGAAAAAAAAAATTACTTTTTTAGTATATATTAAAAAAAAAAAAGACATTCAGAGAGAAGAAAAGAAATAAAACACCTTTTCAGTAAAAACAGAAGGCAACAGAAGCTTTGGAACAAGTGCCTGCCAATAGAAGGATTTCAAGCTTTTGTTAATTAAAGGAACAAAGGAAAAACAGTGCAGTAGGCTGTAGCCTACATAACAGCTTCTACTAATAAAAAGTAATAGACAATTTCCTGCATTCAATTCTTTTGAATACTATTATACAAGGTAATAGAGTTTTGGAAATGGAAGTCCTAGCAGCCTGTCAGAAAGAGCTTTCTTCCACTTTTTTTTATTAAATGACTAAGTGCAGCAGTCTGTGTCCTATCTCTCCCTCTTGCATCTATTGGATTGTATTATTTTACATTTTGATTGAAATGATGTCACCAGCAGATAAAAGCCTGGCCCAGGCATTGTAATTGAATCAGCCTGAGTTGTTTATTCTAGTGATCTACAGCGATGCTTTCCTTGTCCTAACACAGAATACATAAAAGATCCCCTGTTGTTTAACATGCTACTGATTAGATCTATTTTTTCAGAAGAAGGAGGAATAAAAATGGGGGGTCGAAAGAGTAAGAACTGGAGTTTGGGGGGAGAAATTGGAAAAAAACAGATGAGAAGAGACACCATCTGCAAAACTTTCCATGTGTGACTGAAAGTTTAAATAAATAAATTTCACATGCATCAGTACCAGATGCAAACAGATTTGACTGACAACATTTAAATGACAGTTAATGGGAACTTGTACAATTTGTGGAAGGTTTTTCATGCTCATTTCCTAAATCAGAAGCTTATTCAAGTTTTTATTTTAAAATAATGCTTATCTTTGAAGAAGAAATATTTCAAATTCCTGTATTTTTTACTACTAGTAAAAATACAGTGCTTTGGATAATTAAATTGTTATTGACATGTTCTATTTTCAGTTAAAACATTTTACATTTAATAGAGCAAAACAGCATTTGAATTGAGTGTATTAAGAATATCCTGTAATTGGTATTACTGAGAATTACCTTTTGCAAAATACATAATGACGGATGCAAAAAAAGGGTTATAAGAACTTTTCATTTGGCAAGTTCTGACAAAATTTACTTTCTTTGGCAATCATTTTAAGAGAAAATCTGTCTTTTATGCTAAGTGCCATTTCTTTTTTTTTTTTGTTGCCTTCCCTCCCACCCCAAGCCTCAGTGAAATAAAGAAGAAAAATTGCACTACTTTATGTGGTGTGTACACCTTAACACAAAACATCTTCAATAGCATTTTTGGTGGTAGTAGTGGTGTTTTGGTTCTTGGGGTTTTTTTTTACTTCTGGGTCTTTCCTCAAAATGAAGTGCAATCATATGAGGTTTAGCAGTAGTGCCAAGACAAAAATAAGCCAAGCCCATCAGACAATTTGCTGAAATGTTTTTTACGTGAAACCTATGCTTTGAATTATTTGCTTCAAATCTGGAGCTGGGAGCTTATATAGTTTGTTATCTGTGATTTCTGTATGAGGAGGAAACAAAGATGTAATTTGAGAAAGTATTTTTTTTTAATGTATAAATAAATTCTTTGAGTACAAATTTAAAAATTTACAAACAACTACAATTAATAAAATACTGTCATGAAAAAGGCTATTAAATAAAATGACAAAAAAAAAATTAATTTTGGGAAAATTTTTAAACCTTATTTTTTTAAATCTATGCAATAACTGTAGGAAGACTATTTTCCACAAGTGAAAATTAAAGCCAGCAAAAAGGTTTTTTTAAAGTAGAATACAAATGTGTCTACTAGTCTCTACATATACTTTAATTTTACTGTTGCTACCCTAGTATTTGCTACAATGTATAAATAAAAAAATACATTTCCCATACTATTTACAGTTTATTTAGCATTGTTAATAGC
The DNA here is from genome assembly GCF_000699245.1 of Pterocles gutturalis. Taxonomy (NCBI): domain Eukaryota; kingdom Metazoa; phylum Chordata; class Aves; order Pterocliformes; family Pteroclidae; genus Pterocles; species Pterocles gutturalis. The sequence goes on from NW_010101616.1 coordinate 24,433, forward strand.
TCCATTAAAAAAATGACTCATAATAATTGCTGATATCTAACAAATAGACCTTTGAGAACTTCAAATTTTTGCAATTCATGTAATGTCCTGAAGGTATCATTATTTGAAAGCATTTGTTAAACATTATTTTTGTGCTCAGTCAGTGACAAACTCAGCTGGGCAGATACAAGACACACTAGCTACACTCATAAAAGTGTTTGTTTGTTGTGTATTTTAATGAATGTATTTTGACTGAAGTTAACCCTTCAATATGCATTTCTTAGACCAAGTTGGGTAATACAGTTTTCAGTTATCTTGGTTTTCAATACTGCTACCCACTTTGAAAATAATCATTTCATAAAAACTCTACTGAAATAAAGAACAAATTAATTCAGAACTAAGAATTATAAAACAAACTCATGGCTTTATTTATATACAAATAAAGTGTGTCACAGTTGGCCTTGTAACATAGAGACAGACTGTTCTGTGCCCAAGTAGAGAGACTCAGGCACACCAAAGCACCCATCCTTATTCAGCCCCCAGAGCTGCTTAAATATAATTTGCATCACAGAGGTTACACATGTGGTGTCTGGGGAAAAAAAAAAAAAAGAAAAAAAAAGTAGGCAACGTTGATCTAGCCTCTTTTCAATACTCTACAGCAGCTGCCTCAGGGAATAGCACTCAGAGGAACATCCCAATATGCCATGCTTTTTCTCACCATCACATTACTTTCCTGTTAAAGTATAAGTGGTTAGTACCAGCAAATTGATTTCAACAAAGGAAAACCATTGTGAACATGAACTCCAGCATTCAATCCCACTAAACATGAACAGAGATTTATATATAATTGAAAGATGCATAATTAACATTTTAATACCAATTTTCATGATTTTTGGAGTTTCCACTGTGAATTCCTGCGATGCTTGGATGTCTGGCACACATCCTAATACCATCAATGGGATTCCTTATTTTAGTGGGAGTTGTTTCAGAGATTGCTGGCAGAAAGGCGTGAAGAAAAAGAGATAAAAGCCTGTATTTCCATTTATTATTTGTAGTCAGTCTCTTATGAGAGTTTTTTCCTGTGAGATCTGCAGCCACAAGCATAATCAGTATACCAGTTTTGGACTTTTGCAAGATTATCAAAAACAAAATAGACCTTCAAACCTATTAAAGCTTGCAAAAAGAAACATAAACTGGCGAGACTTAATGCCAAGTGAAAACAGTGACCAGAAAACAGGTAGATGGAAATGGACAACAGCCAAGCAGTAGCACATATGTCAAAAATGCAGCAAAACCAAGTCTTTAAATATGAGGCAGAAGATGCACGGATGTTTGCTTGATTTAAACAATTACATTTTAAAAGATACTCAAATGCCAGTCCTAATGATGTTTAAGCTGGAAAAGACACAATGGACCCTACACCCTGTGCTCCTCCAATGCTCCAAGCATGTGAAAGTTGTCTATATAATCAATAACAAGATAACATAAGAGAGCAATTGGTTGGGTTTTATGGGTGGGAATGACAAAACTGAGGTTAGAACAACAAAGGTTTCAGATTAAGTAATGTGCTTTTAAATACTGAAAAAATGTTTTAATTTATTTCTTTAACTCATTCAGGAACGTGAAATGAGTGCACAGCTTGTATTAGTAGACAGATTACTAATATTTCAGCTCTTTCTTTAAGTACTGAATCAGGTTTGAATACAAAAATAAAAAGAGCAGCAGCATGCTGAAATTTCAAGTATATCCTATCTTTAACCAAGGTATGGAATACAGAAGGAAGTTGGGTTTCGGCGATAACAAATGGCAGTTTCCTTGATCAATTGTCTTGTTTTGGATATAAACAACATCTCACAAACTAAATCCAACTCTTTCTAAACCAACTCCAATAAGAGACCAGATTTTCAAAAATGCTGTGCCCCAGCAGACTCCTCTGAAGTCAATTATTTAGAAAGCTAATTGGGGAATCCAATATACTGTCTGCTTTTGAAAATTTTGATCCAGACTATTTAAATAACTGCCAAGATAGCCAAGTACACATAGGCCCTCCTGCTTTTTTCTCAGAACTGATACTTCAGCTGTGTTTTGTCTTTTCTTTTATAAATAAGTAGCTGTAGCAGCTATGCAGCTCCTTCATAAAATCAAAACAAAAACAAAAAACTGTGCTACATTCTTACCATTAAGGAATGGTAAGAAAATCAGTAAAAATACAGATGTTAGTGTTAGTCTTTAAGGAGTTATTATACAGTACAACAAATGTAGAGATATGAATAATTCTTTGGCTGTATATATATGTATATATACATATACATGTACATACACATTACAAAAGCGTAGGGTGCAATTTCCTTCTATATTATAGCTAAAGATTAATTAATTGCAGTGTACAAAATGTGATTTCTTAATAAAATATATTGCAGCTGAGACAAAAGATGTTTGTGTAGCATATATTTTCATCCAAAGAAGTGTGAATATAAAAAAAGTTTACATGTCATCCTGTTCCATCTTTGCATGTACTTGCTCTTTATCTCTAAAGCAGCATACGTTCCATACGAGAGAAGGGGTTGCCATGGTATCTGCTCTTTAAAAAATTGAATAGCAGATCTAAAAGAAGCATAAAATCGATTTAACAAGTTGTCATGTAAGTTACCCTGGCCCATAAGTATGAAGTCTATGCACCTTTTTCTATATAAAAATGTTTATTTAAAAAAAAAAGAACTGTCATTTTTTAGTCACAGAGCTAAATACACTGCTTGTCATTAGGTTTGTCTCATCAAATTACAAATCATCTGGGTGCGCACATGGAAAATATACACATTTTCAAGATTTTTTTTTCCTTTTCTCTTAAAAAATACTACAAAACACAGAAGCAGTAACAAAACAACTTCAGGCAGTGATAATAATATAGAAGATAAAATGCTGACATATAATTGGAGACAAAAACAAACCTTATTTAAAAAACCATTGCTTTATGAAGTTCTTATTCTAAAGAAAATAGGTTTCAATAATCACCTTGAAAATTGGTGTATTTCTTTTTTTTTTTTTTTTTACTACTCTGAAGAGAAGGCTTCACAACCATAATTTGGGACTTCTTACAGTTGCAGGCACAAAAGAGTCATTCATGTTTCTAGTACCCAGTCTGCAGCAGAGAATAGATAGTTCTTGCAACTGTAGTGATGTGGTTTCACAGGCAAATTAGAGAAACTCTCATTTTCCTCTTTTATTATTTTTTTCAGAAGATAAAGAAATATGAATGAAAGAGTAGGATGGGTGGAAGATGACAGTTTGTTCCAAAAATTATATCCTCTCAACTTCCGTGCAGGATAGGTTAACACCAACTCCTTGAGTAAATCCCACACAGAATCATTACCTCTGCGGAAACACCCTCCTTGGTCGACTATAGCCTTTGGGAAAAGGTCAATGTTACCTAGCAACTACTAAGAGACAGTGCCTTTTTATAAATTAACCCCTTCATATGAGGCTTCAGTAGCATCTCGCATCACAAAAGGACTTCCTATTTTCTACACAAAACACACTAGGAATTTTATTTTCAGTTTCAACGGGTTCAGCTGTCAAAAGTTGTCTGATGAAATCTCTACTAAACCTGGAAATTCTTTTAAGGATTGGATTTGTTCAGTGGAATATATAATCCTAACTGTGCTCAAACAGAATTATGCTGATCTCTTGTAAACCCATACAAAAATCAAAGGCTGCTTCACAGAGTTTCCAGAATTTTGTATGCCAAGTTTCCACTTTAATGGCTTGGCTGCAGTTAGGTCCCAGAATGGGAGAGTCATAAAACAAAGGTGAGGTAAACGTGCAAGGCAAAGTCCACAGAGAAGCCACAGACACGGCTCCCTCTGCGAGGTGGGTGTGCAGTCTTATTGACTTGTTCTCCACTGTTTTCAAGGTGAAGTCCATATTGAAATAGGAGATGAATATGACTAGATGTGACTAAGGGAAGCTCTTTGGCTCAAGGATCCCAAATAGCTGACATCAGGGGGATTATGGTGCTGAATGAAAATGCCAGAGCTGTCAAGCGGGGGAGAAGTGAGTCTGTGTTAGGGAATGCAGGCAGAGATTGTGCTAAGAGTAACTAAGAAGGGGACAACCTCTCTACCTGATATTTTGTCACATCCTAGGACTCAGTCATAGCCCATTTTTTGTCTAGGTTTGCTCTCTCTCAGTGAAGCATCTCCATGTTAACAGTTCACCTACCAACTGGGAGTCTTCCAGACACGTCCCTCTAGGCCATGATGCACTAGAAGAAGCATCAGAAAGCTCCAAGAGATCCAGCGATTGGACCACTGAACAACCATTACTTCAGGCTGTATCAAAAAAAAAAAAAAAAAAAGTGCTGCTTTCTAGACATAGCCACTGTCTGCATGCCTCCTGTTATTTTCGGATGGATTAAGATGAGATAGAAATATTTTGCTGAAGTTGGGTGAGAAGCTGAGTTGACATTTTTGCTTCTTACAGCTTGCTGAGGAGCAAAGATTTACTTAGTCATGGTCTTGTGAGACAAGTTCACGTCTTCAATACTTCATGTGGAAAATGAGGGAAGTATAATTAACATCCACCCTCTAGAACATCACCATGGTTATGCAACACCTGAAGTATTCTTTTGGACTTAAATCCAATGTCATAACCCATGAGCTCCTAGCCTCTCTCTGCCTGCTGTCTGTAACCTAATTTATGGTACAAAAATACAATCTTATCCAGCTATTCTCTAGCCAGCAGTAAAACTCACTTGACTTTTAATCCTAGTTCTACCTCAGTGAGAAAATTGTCTAGTCAGCTAAGTAAGAAGTTAAGATCTTTCCATGGTGTGATCTCCGGACAAGTTCATTTCTACATCTCACAGTGTTTTGCCAAAGTACATATGTTAGAGTAAAAATATATTTCAGACAGAAAAGCCAATCATATCAATTTTGCACACTCCATTTTACACTCAATGCCCTTTCCTAGGAAAAGGCAGCTAAGCAGCAGTGTTCATACCCATTTTTCAAGATTGTAAGTAGCTGGCCTGACAGCAGATGTACACTTGCCATCCATTCAGCAAGCACATTGCTGCAGACTAGCTGTTGTGCTTCTGCTACTTGACCAACAAATGGATAAGTGGGTCAAGCAGATGAGGGCATATGCAGACAAGGAGGGTCTGTGAAGTGCAGGAAAGTAAAAAGTGCAGGACACTAACCTTTAGGAAGCCACATTCCACCAGAGTTACTCTTTATGGAACAAATAGATAGAATGATATATATATATACACACACACATTTTCTTAAGGAAATCTAGAAACATTAGCCGAAACCGTGACTTCAAGAATACATCTAAACCCAACCACTGCCTGAAAACATGTCAAACTCATGATAAAATTTGTAAAAGATAGCAGCCCCAACTGGCATGGCATGAAAGGAATGCAATATTCTGGAAAAGGAGGTGCCTTTGACTTAAATGGCATTTCATATTTTATTTTACATATTATACTAATATTTTACTTACATTTTTATTACTTTGGACTCAGGTGTCTATAATAATATCCCCATCTTTCTACCAACTCAGCAAAAATTATTTTGTACCCAGTAAGGCATTAAGTATTTTAAATTACTCCATCCAACACACCTTACACACAACAGGTTTGTCATCAAAGGACTGTCCACTTGACCAGTGTATTATGTCCCTCTTCAAGCCCCTTAGTCTTCACTGCTTCTTAATAACCTAATTAATTTTAAGTCATCTGCTTTCCTCATCACCATCCTGCTTCTTTTGCAGGACGAAAACGTATGGAGTACCAGTGGAACTGCCATAACTAATGTCAGGATTTTCTTCTTAAGAGGTTTGATAAATTGTCTAAATATATATGTGCTTTGAGTTACAGGACTCATTAAAAAATAATCCTTTTTTAAGGCTGAGAACCATAATTAGATCAGGATTCGTGTCTGTCAAGTTGCCTTTTTTATATGACTAGATTAGGAATTTAATACATAATACATGACAGACCCCAGGCCTTCTCCAGAGCCACTTTGGATTGGATCCACGAAGAAGGTAAGGGTAGAATTTATTTCAACTAATCTTTGAGACCTACAATGTAGTCATCAACATCTGAACTACACATTTGTTATTTTTTATAACCAATGGATGAAAAGGCACTTCTGGGATACAGATCACCTTATCCAAAGGTAGATGTCTCAGCTGGGTAAGAGGACCACAGCCCTGGTGTGCTCACTGGCTGTAAAGGGGCTCTAGCTGACTCACCCAGGTCTGGAAGGCCGAATCTGAAGTTAGGTGGAACCAGCCACATCCCAAGGGCTCAAAAGACCTGCAGCTTGCTCTCTGGACATTATCCCTAACTGCTTTTGTCTTGAGTTAAAAACTCCATGTCTACCTTGTAAACCTAGCAGGAATCAAATATGAGGTTATCTCTTACATACTTCATATACTCGTTGGGTTCTGGTTTGGTAAGCCTCCAGACATACCAAATCGACCCTACACTAAACTCACCAAGAGAAGTACAGCACAGGCCCTAATCCTACTGCTTTTTCAAAAGGAAGGATAAAGATATGTCCAGAAGAGAAAATTCAGTTAACTTTTTAAAAATGTCTGTCTTAGAGAAACAGAACATATATAAACATGTTTATATAGATATACTTTCATACACACACACACACATATATACATGCACACATATATATGTGATGTAAGCCAATAAATGAACAATAGGACACACAATCAAAAGTTAGAAATAAGAGAATTAAGCTTACAACTCTAAGTGATTTTGGGAGTGTTTAAGTACTATTTGGATACACATCTTCCAGTCTCTAGTTGAAATTCTAGCACAAAAGAATTTGATAACACTTTCATTAACTTTAATTTTTTGAGGTAGTTTACCCTTAAATATCTCAGTTGTTATAAATTTGCAATATGCTTTGGTTTTTGCCCTGCCTACCTGCTTCTCTGTAGTTTTCATTTGCACTGCTGTTTATTTTCTCACTCTCCCATCTCAATGTTGTGATTTCTTTCTTATTCTGTGTCCTTCCCCAGACAAACAGAAATAACAATAAAATCTTGAGAACAGAAAAGAACAACTAAAAATATGTGTCACAAGCAGTTCCTTTAAACTATTTCTTGTGAAAATACTGATTATGCATCTGTAGAGATATAACATCTCATGAATGTCTCCTATACTGGAAAGGAACAAGAGATTACTGAGCTGCTAAAACACTGCTGTGAACCTGCTGTTTTGTTCTGAGAGGTTACATCATAATTATAGCATTTTTCTTTTTTTTTTATTTAAGAGTCATTTTTTTATTGTAGTGTGGACTGGACATAAACATTCCTTTGGATCCTATGTGTAAATAATGAAAACATAAAAACTATGGATTTTTCCCCTATCAAGAAGGTTAATAGTTTAATTGTGTATAGTTATTCTTACATTAAAAGCTGCATACCTGGCAAGCTCTATCGGGTAACAGGGACTTTTAAATGTGCCAATGTTTCTACAGAAGTAACGTAGGTCAATTGCAAAAGGGATAACCATAATGATTAAATCATTAAAATTTTGTCTATGCTTCACAGAGCATAGAGAAAATTAACTTCCCACCAACCTCATTTTTCTGCTGAACATGAAATAATGATTTTCTGCCAGTATAATTACAAAGCTAACATCTGATAGAGTCAGCATCCAGGGGGGATTATCACATGCATGAGTATTAGACCTCATTACCAGCTTGACTGCAAAATTATTACATCTTGTAATTGGATGGTGAGATTTATATACAGATTGGCTGGGTTCTCTGTAAGATTGTAATTACAAGCTTCGTTGGTTCGCTACTTATCACACGGTGCAGGAGGAGGCAAAAACAAGCAGAGGAAAGACCATTTCATTAAGCCATAACCCTATCAAGGGAGGAGCACTGTAACATCCCTGTATTTATTAGGCCAAACAGAGCTGTTTGCAGAAGGGGAGGCCATTTATTACTGCCTGACAAATGGGATTTCATTTATTTAACCTCGGTGATCTATTTCAGTAAAATGTACAAACGAGCCATCCATTTTATGATTCCGGAGTCAACGCCTCAATTATCTAAAGGCTAACTGACTGTTAAAGCACCCATCTGCTAGGATGAATTCATTGATTTAATTTGCTTCATGTTACTGAATGATTCTTAGCAGACAGGGAGGGGAAGGAAGGGGAAAGAGAGGAAGGGGGAGGCTTAGGAGAATGCATCAGAGTGATTCAGCATGCCGGTGCCTGTCTGCACGCGTGTGCGTGCGTGTGCAGTGGGTTTTTTTTTTTAATCCTCCAGCACAATAGAAGAAGGCGATCAATAGCAGCTTAGATTTTATGAGACAAGGAGTCAAGTTGTTCAGCTCGAGCCAAAACACCTTTGTTCTACCATAACAAGTAATCTCTGTGGCGGAATTAATATTGACAAGCTGGCTTCTTTGTAGCTAATTTTGTGGGTGCCTGAGCCAATCAGAAGCCTTGCAATAATAGAGTTGTTATTAGAGTTCATTATAAAAGCTGTGGATCAATGGCTACATTGGGAGGGAGAGGACACACTGCAGCAGAATGCGTATGTATGCTCAAGGAAATGAAATCCTTTTAATGTCCTTGTAATAATTTATTCTATAATTCTCTTTGACTTAAAAAAAAAAAACTTTCAAAAACAAAATTAAAAATGTTCCCTTGTGAGGCTTTTAATTTCATTGTAACACTGAAACTGATGGGAAGAAAAGTAGGATTTTAGGTGTGGGTAAATTCAGGGAGACCTTGTCACCCAGCTCTGAATTTTATCAGAACTGGATTTCATTTGGAAAATGCCACCACTCCCATTTTATCCTGATCACGCAGGCTGGTTTGTTGAAAGCTTAAGCTACTGTGAATGTAGCATTTATGTCTTTTAAGACACCCCTTTTTTCCTGCCTCCCTAAATCATCTGTCTCATTAAATCTGATTTTTAGGTTTTTTTCTTTGATGGAGTGTCATTTTGTAGAAAACATCTTCACATTCAAGGAGAAGAAGTCACAAATAGCATGCTAAAGCTTTTCTCCCATGTTTCTAGGGAGGAATGACCTGTATGCTGTAAGTGAGTTAGCACTTTCAGCAAGCTGACAAGGAGTTTACAGAACACAGCTCTTTGTAAAAGGTTGCCTCTTTCAGCTGTAAAAGGGCCCTCCTTGATGTAAGTGCTCCCAGAGTAATAATCCATCTCTCTTGTGGCAGGCTCCCGCTCATACTATAATCTTTCCCACAAGTTCCAAATCAGTACAAGAAAGCTGTTTACTGGACAATTTTCCCTGCATCTCAATGTCAAATGATACTGCATTAAAATGTAAGAACATCACACTCTAAGAAAGGCAGGAGGATCAAAGCTAACCCTCACAGTGAGTGAGTTGAGACAAATTAGCATCTTTTGGTCATGGTTTCCTAGATATAATAATACGGCATTTCAGGGCCATAAGCTGTTTGCTTTGCTTCCTCCCCTTTATTTCACCTTAAAAAAATCGTCATTATTTTTTCCCATCTCACTATGTTTGTCTCTACCAAAAAAAAATTGAATCACTTTCAATTGATGCAATTAAACAGGGTAAGTCCCCGGTGTAGACACTGTTGTTTCAATTCCAGAAGATATAATTAAGTCAATATAAGACACTCTTCCATGAAAATAAGACCATCAAATATGAGCACTGTTCTGTCTGATTTTTTTTTTCAATTATCACATTTTTCCCAAGGTTTGACAAGACCAATCATTTCCATTTTCTCATTTCTTTCCTTTTTTATTTTTTCCCCAGACGTCTGTCTTAAAACTTAGATTCTTGCTATTTAGCTCAGTAACAGAAAACACTCTGGAAAAGAAAATGTGGGAATCAAAGAAAATTTGCCATCACTTTTTCCATCCACTTTTTCTTCTACTCTCCCCTTCCAGCTGGAAGAAAGTAGCTACATAATATCTGGAACCTGTGATAGGACATCTTGAAAGTAAGCAAAAAGGTCAAAATACAGACTATGTAGTAAGTTAAAAAACTTAGGGAGAATAATTTTGTGTTAATCAGAAAGTTTTAAATGTGTCTTTTATTTTCTTTTTCTATAATAAGCTTAAATTTCAGAATTTGAACTGAATAATTTGATTGGAGCTTAAAAAAAAAATCCCTGTTCCCCAGTTCAAATAAATAATTTTTCCAGTCACCCTCTGTCAGTTTTCTCTTTTCTTCATGACATCATATTTCTAATAGTGGAAGAATGGCAGCAGAAACTTACCTGTGATTTTTATGTCTCATCATGCTGTTCTCTGACATTCGTGTCCCTCCCAGGATCCTTCTGAGGGGTGAGCCTCAGCCTTGGTGATTTCATTGTTCTTTGATGTTCATTGTTTGTCCAGTATGGAAAGCCTGTAAGGAAAGGGAAAAAGAGAATTAGTCAGTGAAAAATGCTGTATCTCAGAGGTCAAAAGGAGTTTCCTTAGAATCAAAATTATTGCCAAATGAGCGAGATCCTGCAACAACGAGAACAAAGAGCAAAAGACTTTTCAGCCACATAAAGTCAGATCACAATGAGGTTGACACAGAGACTAAAGGCAATCTGGATATGGCTCCAAAATTAAATTATTACCATCCTTACTGAAAATTGAGGTAAAATACCATCCCTAAAAGGAAGGGCAAGGCAGCTACTGGGAATACAAAGCAGAAATTCCCCTATCAAATTAATACTTGTTCGATACACATTATTTCTCGTACGCCATCCTTTAATTTTTTAGCATAGTGCTGTAAGTGGTCTGTGGTCAGGCCAGCCATGAACTACACAGAGATGACCTACAGGAAGCCCAGCACAGCAACTGTAAAGTTAGTATTATGATTTCTCCCATGCATCTCCCCTCATCAATTAATTTGTCAGGCCCCCAGCCAGACCTTCTTCTTGATGTTGGCCTGAAGTTCCTTAGGACACTTAACTTCTTCTTGCAATATCTTTTGGGCCACCCCATGCCAATGTAATACAAACACAGAAATAATAACAAATTCTCTTTAGTTTTACATTCCCCTTCTACCAAATTTCACTTCTTTGAACCACTATTAGTCACTATCATTTTTCTTCCCTTGCTTTACACCATTTTAAAGCTTGGAAATTATTCTGTTCCTTTTCCTCCTTGATGAGCACACAAGATCTCTTTCACCATGAATCCCTGATCACTGACTGAAAGTTACTTCTATTGTAGTCCATTATAATTCCTAGTAACAAATTCACAGGTGAAATCCCTCCAGCACCAAGATCAGACTCTAATTCTCATTGATTTCAGTGGAGAGAGATTCACATTGCAGATCTGATGCACTGGTACAGCACTTGATTTTACTGACATCACTCCAATAATTTCACTGGGCTGCCCCAGATTTACGGTACAGTAGAAGCAGAGAACAATCAGACCACCATGTTAAACTGTTCATTTCTAGAAGAGGTGTTTTCTTTGCCACAGTTTTATACTTAGTGGAGATGAAATAGATTGGGCAGTCATGGTATTTGCTAAGTTCTCTTGTCATGAGGAGAAAAGTAGGAACATTTAACTGCTGCTCTGACTGACAGAATATCCCATAATACTACTACTATAGCAGCAAATTTAGAACAACACACATTTGAGTCCACAAATGCAATTGGAATGTCTTTCTTCGGAGTTTCTGCCTGCTTTCAGAAAACACTTTGAACAGCAATAGTTGTGGGGGCAGGGGGAAGCTATTCATTAGAACACACATTTTTCAGCCTTATTGCTCACAATTAACACACTCAATAAACCATCGAATATAACTGCATGTTACATATGCTGCTACAGGAAAAGGCATCTACTTTTCAAGTTCTAAAGCTACTTGTCCTTTCGCCTTATACCTCAAAACAGGCCTGAGGCAGAAATGTATTGCAGTATAAATACATGCCTCAGTGAATGCTATTCTTTAGTAAAATGTGTGTTGTAATGAGATAACACTGCACCTCTTGTAGTTCACCATATCCTGAAGGTCTACAGTTATCTCATTATGAAGTGTGCTCAGTCATGTCTTATTGATTAATTCAGTCATTTTTTTATTTACAGGTTTTCACTATGACTCGACTGTCCGTAGACAAACCAACAGAAGAGGTGTTCATTGCCAGCAGGTTGGTGTTGAAAGGCTGACTATAAATTTCAGTACAAGTGCCAACATTTCCACTAACTTTAACAAGAATAACATATATGCCCACATATATTTGAAATAACTGGTTTTCTCTTTTACAAACTCATATTCTATCTAATTTACCTGCATTAAGATCTGAAGCATTTTACAAATTGAATATGTCCACAACTCAGAAAAGACATTTGTCAGAAAAAAAAAAAAAAATCAAACAATGCAGTCATGGTAACCTGTTATTAAAGATCGGATCCATGAGCTGTTGACAAAACTGGTATCTACCATATACACATTCTCTCTTTTATTTTTAGAAATAAATTTGGAAGAAAAGTTGTATCTAAAAACAGAGTTTTCTTTCTAGTAAGTGTGGGTGGAAGGGTTATTTAAAGCAGAACAGAGAATAGCAAGAGCTGGGCTAAAGAGACACCAAGCAGCGATGTGTGTTGACAGCTCTAATGGAACTTACTGAAAAGGCATGTTTATTGAATGGGTTTAGGAAGGCATCAAACTCTGAAGATGTACAGAGTACCAGATTCTCTCTCCACAACTCTATAAAAGCAGAGATAGCAAAAAAATATGACTGTATGAGATAGAATCAAAGAACAGCACAGGTTGGGAGGGACTTCAGAAGATCACCTGGTCCAACCTTTCATGGAAAAGGTAATCTAGATGAGATTTTCTAGCACCTTGTCCTGTTGCATCTTGAAAAACTCCAGTGATGGGGACACTACCACATCCCTAGGGAAGTTGTTCCAGTGACTGATTGTTCTCACTCTGGAAATTTTCTTTCTTATATCAAGACAAAACCTCTTGTGGTGCAACATGTACCTGTTGCCCCTTGTCCTCTCCATGTGGCTGCTTGTGAAGAGAGAGCCTCCATCATCTTTGCAGCCATCCTTTAAGTGCTGGAATACTGTGATGAGAGCCCCGTGAACCTTTTCTTCTCCAGGGTGAAAAGACCCCACTCCTCCTGTAGTTCATCACAGGGCAGGTTCTCCAGCCCTTTGATCATCTTCATGGCCCTCCTTTGGTGATGAGATTTAATATTTTTTTAATCACTTGCTATGTCTCACTAGTAAGTAGAAAAAGCAGAACAGAGTGGCAGTTCAAGAGTCACCATTGTCCCACCTGGTAACTCCACACCTGCTTGGTAATGACTTTGCCAATGGGCAGGAGAAGCACCTTAACCTTAGTTACAAAATTGGACAGAACCTACTGGTCCTATTGTAAGTAATTATAATAATTTTATTTCTTAATTATTGTAGTTATTGGGGGGGAAGGGCATAGGAGCTTATTGTTTCTAGCTCTCGGACAAACACTTAAATCAGCAGCCTGCAGTGCTGTGCCCCACTGTAGACATAACAATGTTGAAATCTATTGTGCACGGCGGAGCAGCTTCAGCAAGAGAACAGGGAGCACTCACCTTGGAATATCCTACATGCCACCAGTGATTTTCCTATTACATGCACTTTACACCTCCTTTCCACTCTTTTACCAATTCCTGTGCAGAAGGAGTACATGAGCCCAGCTTACAAGGTCCTAAATGCATGGGCTGCAAAGGAAGAAGCCTTTTCCTCCCTCAACCTTGGGAAAAGAGCACTTTTTCTCCCACTAAAAACATCCACCAACCACTTTGTTTTGCATTTCCTTCTTTCTTTCTGTGAGTCATTTCTGTGATGAACTGACCATTTCTGGGAAAATGAATAAATAAAAAATAAAGTTATATCACACAATTCATTCTTTCCTGTGTCTACAGTGAATGAGGCCAGCCTTGTAGAGGCAGGACCCTTGCTCACTAAAGACAGACCTCCCCAAGTTTTGCATCTTGTGAAGACCATTCTTAATCATTCTTATCCACTTCATTTTGTGGGAAAACAATAGTGAAAAAAAGAAGTAATGAAGCATGCCAAAAGGATGGCTTGGAAGAACAATGCAGAAGCAATGTGACTCTGCGTTCCCATGAGGACAGGACCAAAGCCAGCTGAACTTGAGGACTGTCATGGTGCTGGTTCCCCATCCTTAGGATGCAAAGTGGGCATCAGCTCCAGTAAAAATACCTGCCTGGCCTGGAGGGGAAAATACACACCTGTCCTACCTTGCTCTTCACAGGAAGGCCCCTTGTTTTCTCTACACCACATCCACCCAGCTCCCCTCAGGGCTGGCTCAGCCTGTTTCTGAAGAGAAGGCATCTCCCCAGGGAGTCTCCATGGGGCTCTGGTCCTGAGGAGTACCCAGATGCTTCCCACCTGGGAAGGAGTGGTCCCAGGCACCAAAATGTCTCACTACAGCTCTGAAAATAACACTTGACACGTAACACACATATGGCATGACTTTCCCTCTTATGTTGCAAGACTTTGTCAAATAAAGTCAGTGGAATTACAGTGGTGTAAAGCCTGCACAAGTAAGGTAAGAATAAGACCCCTTTCTGTCCTCGACAGCCCAATCATATGAGAAGCTGAACATTTCCTGCTAAGTGCTTAGTGCCCTCTACTCACATCTATTTGATTTCAGTGAGAATTCAGCTAGCAGACTTAATCTCGTACAACCTACTATTCTGATGCAATATGTTGCTCTCATTCAGGAAATCTGAACTGAGTTTAGAAATTCCCAGGTCCCTCTGACAGTCAATAACTTACTATTTTAGTGCAATGAGCACATTAGCCCTGAACAGCTTGAGACTGCATTCTCCATTGATCAGATAAACAATTTGTGAGATATTTTATTACAAAATGGCGTACCAATTTAGCCATCTTTTCATCAATGATGTGCTCAAATTGGATGTGAAATGCCAAGAAAGTTCCCTCCCTAGGGTGCCATCAGTGAGAAATATAAAGCAGAGGCTTTCAGTTAATATGGTTCACGTAGCAGAGTTTTATCTTTCAGTTAAATCAAATTTAAGTCAGCTGGTAATACATGTTTGACCTCCCATTATTTAAAGCAATAAATTGCATTGTAGTGATTTGTTAATCTGGCCTTAAATCATCTAGCAACCTTTATAACTTTTTTTACGAATCATGGGGTTTTACTTCTTCATTTTCTTACAAGTCCGTAGAGCGCAGGTGATTACATCTCTGGCTTCTTGTACCTACTCCACTCATTCAAGAACCCTTATTTCTGTTGAATATAAAATGCAGTATTGTTTCTACATTCATTTAAGTATAGAAGACCACACTCTGGCTATAACTGCTTTATTCCAAAGGATAGCACAGCTAGTCTTAACAGCCCACTTTAAGATTGCATCTCTGAATCACAAAACAAACGGAAAATTAATCACATAGTATTTGTGATCTTTTATCAAAAAGTATCTAAGCCTGTGTCAGCATATTTACTAAGACAAATTTAATTAAGAGGACAGAGGTCCTACTTTACATCACAGCCACCTCACATTGCACTTCTACCACGGTTTGGCCAGGAAATTTCAGGAATGACATGAACGATCATTGTTTGATATATGATGTAAATAAACAGGTTCACTTCCCGTGCCACCACTTTTAAAAAAAAAAGAAAGTTAGGGGAAACTATGGAATATAAAGTGTATGCATAACTATGGATAATAAAGTATCTCCATGGTACTTCCAGAAGAAGAAGTTCAGAAGTCAAAAGTCATGAGACTATGAAAAATGCCTTGTTTTATGTAAAAAGCTAAGTCTCAATTATTCACTATCATCAGACTTTTTAAAAATTCCTTTGGCTCAACATCCCTGTGATAGTGAGTTTTGCCAGCTTGTAAAAACCTGTTCCTGGACTGTTGGTTGCAGCCTGCAATCAACACAAGAGTCCCTGGCAGAGGACCCAGAAAAGTCATGGTCCTGTGCATTGGGCATCATAACAGGCCTAGGGAGAGATGCAGCACCATAATCAATGTCATGTGGGCAAGAGCAAAGACTCATCAAACTCATTTAATGGTGTGGCTACTAGGCCCGGATTAGATGGGTCCACTTTCAATCCTGGCTGAACTAAACAGGATGCACACTGCTCATATGTAAGAGGTTAATTAGCAATGACTTGAGGCGTTTTAGTCCCTCTGCTTGCGAAAGGAAAAAATTAAGCTTTGTTTCCTGGCAATGAAGTTTTTCCAGCCTTCTGAAATGTCTCAGAAGGACTTTTCTCTTGCGATTCACAAGCAAAACACCCCTCTTCCTCACAAGCAAAACACCCCTCTTCCTCACGTCAGACACTCCCTTTGCCACACTAAGTTTTAAAGGGATAGTTCCCTTTAACCAAAGCACAGATGGTAAAGCAAATACAGCACAGCATCCAAACTTTGTGATATTTCAATACAGAGCCCTTAGGCTAATTTTTATTAGGTCAAGCTTTATCCTTTGGCCTTGAAAGATGTCTCAGGAGGTTTAAAATCAATTTATCCTACATCACCATGGTCTTCTGCTTCAGCTATCATCTCTGTTACTGCCTGTGTGGATCCCTCTTGCAAAGGAGCTCATGACACCAATAGCAAATGAATGCATTGACACCACAAAAGACCTATACTTACACCAAAGATTGTATTCACACTTCTGGACCATTCATATAACTAACCCACTACTTATGTCTAGTTCATCTTCCCTTTCAGTTTTGCCACTGCACGTGGAAAGTTAGGATGGGATTCTAGAGAAAAACCCTTTCACAAGAGATACCTCTAAAAAAAAAAAAAGGCTGTCAGCTGAACAGAAAGAAACTTGGGCAATTTATCTTGCAACTGAAGATCAAGAAGCAGTACTGCTAGTTATTCCAAAGACTTATATTCCAAAAGGTTATTCTCAGTAATAATTCATGTTAACAACCCTTTATCTTATCTCATCTAACACCTGGACAAGGAATTGGGGGATGGTTGCACTCAGAAAGTTGCGGTCAACGGTTCAATGTCTGAATTGAGACCTGTGATGAGTGGCAGGATCAGTATTGGGAATGGTGTTATTTAACATCTTTGTTGGCAACATGGACAGTGGGATTGATGCACCCTCAGCAAGTTTACCAACGACACCAGGCTGTGTGGTGCAGTTGACATGCAACAGGGAAGGGATGCCATCCAGAGGGACCTGGACAGGCTTGAGAGGTGGGCCCATGCAAGCCTCGTGGGTTGAGGCAATCCGAAGCACACATACAGGCTGGGCAGAGAATGGAGTGCAGCTTTGAGGAGAAGGACTTGGGGGTGTCGGTAGATGAAGAACTAAACATGACCCGGCAGTGTGCGCTCACGGCCCAGAAGGCCAACCATGTCCTGGGCTGCATAAGAAGTGTCACCAGCAGGTCGAGGGAAGTGATTCTGCCCCTCTACTCTGCTCTCCTCTCGTGAGAGCCCACCTGGAGTACTGTGTCCAGATCTGGGCCCCCCAATGCAAGAAGTACATCGAGCTGTTGGAGTGGGTCCAGAGGAGGGCCACGAAGATGACCAGAGGACTGGAGGACCTCCCCTATGAGGACAGGCTGAGAGAGTTGGGCTTGTTTAGCCTGCAGAAGAGAAGACTCCAGGGGGACCTTAGAGTGCCCTTCCAGTACCTGAAGGGGGCCTACAGGAAAGCTGGGGAGGGTCTTTTTACAAGGGGAGGAGCTTTTTAAAAGGGCGTGTAGCAACAGGATGAGGAGTAATGGATTTAAATTGGAAGAGGGCAGATTTAGACTAGATATTAGAAAGAAATTCTTTACTGTGAGGGTGGTGAGGCACTGGAACAGGTTGCCCAGAGAAGCTGTGGATGCCCCATCCCTGGAGGTGTTCAAGGCCAGGCTGGATGAGGCTTTGAGCAACCTGGTCTAGTGGAAGGTGACCCTACCCATAGAATGAGGGTTGGAACTAGATGATCTCTAAGATCCTTTCCAACACAAACCATTCTATGATTCTATTATTCTATGATCCTAATGCAACAGTACTACTCATTTTACAGCTTCTCTCCCAAAGGAGGAGAGACTTGAAAGGTTTGGTCCTGGAGAGCAACCCATAACATGAGTATTTATTTAAAAGTTAAAATCACTTTTATAGCAAGGATACTGCTCTTTTAAATTTGATGAATTTTACTCAGATAAAAGTCTGCTAAAGTATAAACCTTTTACCTAACGTCACTCTTTCACAAAATGGTGAGTTACCTTAACTCCCAGCTACAGTTAGAAAATTGAACATATATTGCCACAAAATGCGTACAAAGCCAAACTAAAAGTGAAGCCATAATCATGACCTTATCTTCACAAATGGGACAGAAAATCACTATCTAGAAGAAACTGTAAGTATTTAAAAGAAAAATAAAAACTTGTCACCCTCGGGCTGATGCCGGTAACAAAAATGTTTGTCTTTTTATTTTAAAATATTATTGTATTTGTGTGTATGGAAAAACACTCAGTAAGATCAATCAGATCTTGTAAAGTTATCTGTGATTTAGGTTTCAAATGGGCAGAAGCAATCTGGCAGATTTATCATAGGTCAGTAGCCAGAGCAGATTTTTTGAAAAAACACCGGAAGTGTTATAAAACTATTACATTTTCTGTGACGTTCTTGAAATTCAGCGCAGCCTACTTATGAAAACCTTGCAGGTTTGGGATGGTTTTATTTATTATTAGCTTTAGCTTTTATTATAACCAAAAGTGATCTTATTTTTATCTACATAGTCTGTTTCTGCTGCATGCTTGCAAATTTCATAAGACTCTCTTTCAACTAAACCATTTGAATTTTCTATTCATACAATCAAGACTGCAATCACTAGAGCTATTTGAAAAATGATATCGTATGCAAGAGCAGACAAGAATTGATTCTTTTGTAAGCTATGAAAGAGGAAGACATTTATTGTCATTCTTGTAGGGGAGGGAGGCTGTAATAATACAAGGTAAATGACACCCACAGATTTCAACTGCATTGTCAAAAAGGGGGTTTGTTTTTAGAAAAACATTAAAATTATCACACATTCTTATGGCTTTGCAGCTATCACTTATACTCACAAATTCAAGCACATGTTTAGATTTTTTTTCTTTTGGTACCAATTCAAATTAGAAACATTACACATATTTGTGAACAAACTAAAACACAGGTATTTAAAACTGCAAAGACCAAATGTTCACATGATCTCCATAACATTAAGTAAGTCATACATGTGGACATGCAGAATTAGTCTGAGTAGCATCTTTCCAAATAATTCAGCCAATATCAGTGATCTAACCTATGGGGCGATGTAGCTCCTAACATTACTCAAGGCATCAGAATCTGACCCATAACTTTCTGTTTGGATAGAGAAAACCAAACAAGCATTATCACTGCCCAGCATACACAGAGAAACAACCGTGTACTAAGTGACACCTATGGGAAAGTTCTCTGTTAATCATCTCCTGGGAAAGGTTAATCTGCATGGTCTCTCACCTCTGTCATTTGTAGCAGTCTTTTATACCCCGAAGGGATGAAGCCTTTTAGTTACAGACCTACCTTCTCCTTGTTCTGTGCAACTCTGTCTCCCAAAGAATGGGGCACACCTGAAAAGCACCATCTTTTGCTTCCACCCATCAGGAAAATGCTGACAGTTTGCCAAGCAGCGATATTAATGTTCACATTCCCTTCTGATGTTTTCTCCAAACTATCTGTCTCAGTTACAGCTGTAGGCACTTAATGGAGAACAGATGGGGCAGATGGGCTGATGCAAGAGTGTGACAGAACTGGCATGGGTCACCATCCTTGCCAGCCCCCAGCCCAGACTTCAAGCATGGCACATGGCCACTGGTTGTCCCCATTCTCACTGAGGTGTCTCAGAAGGAACTGGAAAATGCCATCTTCTAGTGGAAGACAGTAAGGATCTCTCTTCTGACACAAAATCATTTAATACTGTTTCCCACACCATAACTACCTTGAAAGATCTGAGGTGTAAAAGTGGCAGAGAGACTTTTTTGATCACTTTCACTGGAAAACGTGAGGTCATCAACATAATTTCTCAGAGAAATGTACCAATATGGATGATTCTCATCAGCAAGGGCTTGTCCTGTACTAAATGACAGCAAAAGAGTCTGTCTCAGCACCGCTAAGAAGAGAGGAGCTCATCCATAATGTGGGATACTTACAAAGGATATATTTATTCTTCACCTTGGAACTGATCTGTACTAACCACAAAAAAAAAAAGATATAAACAAAAAAATCCTAAAAAATCAATGTTGCATAGTTGTATTAACTAAAATGTACGCCATTCTACTTCATACCACTATGCCAGATGTAAACATTATTCACTTTAGAAATTAATAATTTTGAAGATAGAATGCTGGTCATGTATATGGGTAGGCAGGGAGCTATCAATGAATCTGGAGAACAAAAATTCACAGAACAAGTAGCTGCACCATTGTGTATTTTCTAACATTACTGTGTCCCAAACTCTTGCACTTCCCAAAGAGCTCAGCTATTGTATTAACATATGACCAGATCCATCAGAAAAATAATTTAAGCAGAAGAAATGAATGATAACTGGGAACAGGTGCAAGTCTGAAAAGCTTCTGCCTGAAGCAATTAAGAAAGATGCCTTTACCTGTTAAAACTACCCTAACAGGTATGACAGCAGCTATGAAAGTATCGCTAGTTGATTAAAGAAACAAGAAGATTATGACAAATATAAATCAAAGTGTAGGAATCATAGAAAATTGATAAGGGAAGGGAAGCAAAACAACTCAATCTATCACTATGCCAGAGCTAAGGACAATTTAAAGGCATATTTCTCCATAATTAAGAGAGAGAGGACACATACAATGGTGCCTCCAGAAAATTATAGTTCAATATCTCAAAAAAGGACAGATTATACCATTGTATGATGGTGAATAAATGCTCTCCATAACAGCATACTTAAGCAAGATGTTAAAAAACAACTGCTAAAACTATACATTATGTGTGTTGAGTTGCTGGGTAAGCTCCAACGGACTGGGGAAAAAAACCCACAAAGAACTAAGTTCTGATGATATCTTAAAAGAGCCAATAGAAAGTAGAAAAAATATATGCCAGTGGCTGGACTCTTAATAAGGAATTTAACTGGGGTAATAAAATTCATGCTGATGAGTATGGGTTTATGGGAAGTAAAACATGCTTATAATTTCATGCCTCTTTTTAAAAAAAATGCATTGAATGATAAAAGTAATAATGTTAACTAAACATACGTTGCCAAGATTATATACTTTAGCATAAGTGTGATTGCTTCTAGGTAACTGGGACCTGGTTGTGAGTCCAAGTGGATAAACTGGTTCTTCTGAGAAGTACCACCAAAATACACGAATACAGATGCGCCTTGCAAGTGAATTAATCTAGTCCCACTGCAGCTCCACAGCAATATTTTGCTTTGCTTTGAAACTAAATACAAAGTTGCAGAGGCACTTGTCACCTGATCTCTAGATCTATTCCTGTTCCAGCTTCAAGCAGCCTGCAGCTGCTGCAGACTTTAAGCTTATGAAGAGAGCAGAAGATGGTGGAGCAGATTTTTCTCTCAAGAAGAAGAAAACAGGTGAAAAGATCAAAGCTACTACACTCTATCTTCTTTCTCTTTTTCGCCTTCTGATATGCTACTGGAAGAAGTGAGAGAAAAAGAAAAAAAAAGAAAGAAAGAAAAGAAAGAAAAGCCAATCAGGACTTACTTTTTCAAGCTAGAGCTGAAGGAAGCTCGAGGCTTCTGACATTCTAATATCACTAAGAAACATACTGCATTAGAGTAGCAGCACTGGGGATGATGGTAATGCTGGTCCCCCATGACTTCTTGCTCCTTCTGTTGCCAACTCCACTGTCCTGCTGCCAAATCTTCCTCAATCCCTGCAGGAAAGAAGGGAAGAGAAAAGAAAGGGCAACAGTGCAAGGGCATGGTTTCCAAACCAACTTTTCTCAGACTTTTTCCTTGAATCATTTCCTCTGATATTGTCTAGACAGAGGCTGACCTCCAAATAATATGACGTCTAATGACTTCTATAACTGTCCTTCTCCCTCATTTCTCTAACTGCATCATTGGACTTTTTCATGTTTCCACTGAGTTAGCTCATTATTTCATCTTTCTTATTAGACTTCCCCCTATTGCCCTGCTCCAGCTATCAGATGTATGAGTTTACTTTGCTGTCAGGTTCCCCTCTGGCACTCTCAACACCTGCAGCCCAAGCAGGCACATACACACACACCCCCCTCTCTGTCAAGCATGTTAATTTCCTCATTGCTTCTCCCTGACAATAAGAAAAACCCCTTCACAAAACCCTGCTTTGCAGCCTGCCTTCAAGCATATTTCTCTCATGATGCATACACATAATGGCCATCCCCAGTGGCAAAGCAAGGAGTGGTCTAAGATTACCAAGGTGGTTAGCAAGAGAAAAAAAGTCAACAGGTAGAAGTCATTACATGACTTCTTCCAGTAAAAAAGTGGCTCTAATATGTGGTAGCCACATTAGGCACAGGTTTAATAAACTTAGTTAACTCGATTTCCTTGAGCGTCACTGTGTGAACATGACCTCTGTTTCCATTTCTGTGCTCATGCTTGTTAACATGCTCGGAGCACATCTACCTGCTGCATAGGTTCTGAAATACTGCCTGTAAACTTTGTCTTTTCTTACGTGTCCGTACAGTGTCTAGGGCAAGGTAGCTCCGATCTTTTTCTGAGGCTTTTAAATACTGCCTTGATAAGTGGCTAAACAGAAACAATAGTAATAAAGCTACATTTTTAAGGAGCAACAACAAGCTCACCTTTATGCTTGGTTTAAATCCTACAAGGACTATGGGCTGTATGACTCTTCCAGCACATACTACTTTGCAGGCAAATTAAATTTTACTGAGTGGATGCTTACCCTCCCTTTAGCCACTGAGATACTGGACAAGTACAGTTTAAACATAAATCTAAATTTTGGTCATTGTTTCTAATTCATCTTTATTTCCAACATAATAGAACATAAATCTGATCATGCAGCTTGGATAATATCATTGTTCACTTTATAACCATGGCTCACCGTCACACTGGACAAGATCACACAGGGGATAAGGTCACGGAAACTCTCTGTGCGTCTTCCACCCTGTGATGTTATCAGGTACTCAACCCTAAAGCAATAGAAACACACTGATAAAAAGAACTGTGGGGAACTGTGATAATAAATCAACTCAACTGCAGAGAAAGTGCCAGGGAAAACAATATTGATTTTTTTTTACAAGTCAGCGCACAGATTTGTCAGACAAAAGAATAGAGATGTCAAAACCCACAGAATCAAACATACTAATATTAAGAGAAAAACAACCCCACTACCTACAAAATGCTAGAATGTGTGCATTGCGATGTTTATCAAGAGGAGGAATGGTATTTTGTCATACTCAGAAAATTTAAAGGAAATGTTTATACAATCTGTGTTTTGCAGCTACTGCTTGCCCCTCACACTGATTTTACATTAAAACATCTTGGTAGGGTCAGGCAGAAGGGGAGTTAGAGTCCACTGCAATGGGAAAGTGCCTGTGGCCCAGTGAACAAAGGATGCTTCACTCCTCACCTAAGGGAGGTGACTCATTGGTCATCATCAGTGACCATGCAGTTACCTCCCCAGGTGGTAGTAAAGTATCTTGCTCCTCTTCAGCGACTTAGAGGAGTTTTCTTTCTGAAATGGCCATGTTACGCTCCTGGAAAATAGGGGATTGGTCAGGGCAGGTCAAGCAGACAATACCATGTGGAGAGAGAAGACATTTAAATTCTATTCCACTAAAGAAATGAAGTATTAAAACTATGTAACCAATTATAATAAATACACCAGATGACATCATAAACTTTGATTCTCCCACTGAGGATCCTAAGAAAATAATAGTTGTATGAAATGCCAGGTATAAGAACAGAAATTACTAGCAGTTCAGAACAGTGTGTCACCTGCTATCTAATACTTATCTTTAATAAATTAAAAAAAAACTAAGGTCAGAAAGATGCTTACTTCAATTACTGTGTCCCATGTAAGAGAAGTCCTTAACTTTCACACAGTTCCTCTTATTTGTATTCCCAAAACCTGTTTGGCTGAATCAATTATTTTAGAAAGACATTCAGCACTGATTTGAAGACTTCATAAGGTGTAGAAATTGTCAATTCCACTGGTAATCTGTGCTAATGTTTCAGTGCCCTCCCTCTTAAAAATTAGGACTAATTTCTCATTCAAATTTCTATGCCTTTAACTTACTGCCACTAATCTTTTCTCTTTTAAATTACAGAGCACATGATTTTCTCAACATGAAGGCATTTGGGAATTATAATCACATCACATGCAAATCTTCTTTTTAGAAAAACTGATAGATTGAATTCCTGAAAACTCTCACTGTAACTTGCTTTCCTCAGCACACAGTTATTTTTGTGTCTCTTTTACTTAACCACTCCAATACTCACGTGGATGTAGGTTGCACATATAATTGCCTGGAGATACGCTGGTGCCACTTCCCCAGTTCACAAGACTTCAGCTCCTTTCGTGTTACTGCCAGTAGGGTACCAGGCACACAAACGACTACATGCCATTGCACAAGTGCAAGGTGTGAACTAATATGGAATCACAAATCAAACCACTGTAAAAACACCATGCTTTAGCATCTCCTGATATTCTTTACTCTAAATTTGTCATGTTGTTTTCATTTGTTTGGCCTTGCTTTTATCTGCATGCTTTTATTTCTATTAAATGAGAAGCAAGGCTGACAAAGAAGGAAGTAAATTTCCTGTTTCATCTTCACAGGATGATCACAAGAATCTTGTGTAGGAAAGAATGTATAATATAAGGAGCAGACCAATTCTGGGCCTCATTGTAAAGGCAAATAGCAGTCTTGATTTTCAACACCTACCCTTCACCAGCTGCCCAGATGCTAAAAGAATTATGATCTTTCAAATATTCTTGAATTTTATCTGTACATTCTTTTCAGTGATGGGATTTTTGTTTTATTTTCCCCTCTTTTCAGTCTCTGAAATGGTTATTCCAAACATAGACATGTAATCCACAGAAATAGTTGACATTTATTTTATCCCCAGGTATTCAACCCTCCTTCTCCCCCCGAATACTCAGCAAGTCCATTCAGATTGTGGCTGTACTGAACTCAGTAAAACCTCTTTTTCTGGCAGTAGTTCCCCCCTTTTCAAGCTTCCCCCATTTAAAACGTATCCACACCATAAGCCCCACAGCAAAACACTCCTGTGCTTGAGGTTCCGCTCTCACAGGGATACTTCCAGCTGCTAAAGAAAAGTGCAGTGCATTATAGCCAAAGTCATAGGTGGAGCTTTCAGCACAGTGAAGCAGCTCCCTGTGCTGTGAATTCTTCACACAGTGTGGTCAGTTGCTGGCCACACCACTGAATTAGAACTTCTTCACAACGGGGAGACAGCACACAATTTGAAACACAGGATGGTTAAAAAGCCAATATTTGAGAAGGCTTACAGTTAATTTTGTTTGCTTGGCACAGTATGAAAACAACTGCCTTTCCATGATGTCTTAATGAAAAAGCAGTTCAGTGGTAAATAAAATTTCAGAAGCAGAATCTGTGTCTTTCCTGTTTGTTTTGTTTTTCAAGCAAAGTAAAATACTGTTAAAATGAGGACTATTAAGGCAGCCATCCTTCAGCAACTTAAAGGCTCTGAAACCAACTAGCACCTTTAAAAAAAAAAAGGGTGATAGTCCTAAATGCACTATGGACAGGAGAAACACAAGCCATTGTACTGGCATAACAAGACTTTTCTGAATAAACACCTACATCCGATAGATGATATCAAGAAGAAAATAAGTCTTGATGGAAAATATGCTGTTTTGAAAATACACTGGTTTGTTCTTGTTCATGAGGCCTGACAAAACACTAAAAATTTTCTGTGGATATTGTCTGGGCTGTTCACTACCTGGACTTCTGAATTCAAGCCCACAGTTCAAGACTATGGAGTCTTGGAAAAATTCCACCAATAGCTCTAACAGTTGATTCATTGTAGTTATCTATATATTTTTATGAAAACATCCAGACTTAAAAAAAAACATATCATAGTATCATACTTCTTAGACCTAATTAAATATATTATCTGCTATGTTAACAAGAAATTGTCTTTCCTATTACTCTTTCCTTAGAAATGTTTTTCTCACCCTGCCATCTAATGATTAAAGTGGATGCCTTCCTTTCTTCTGCTATCCTGCAAAGCATTAAAAGAATTATCTTGGTAAAAAAAAAAACAAACAAAAAAACACCAACAGAAAATGATCCCCTGATTGTTTGTAAAGAGAGGTAGAAAAGTCTCAACCACGTAGGTCTTCTTCAAGATTTTTATATAACAAGTTCATACCACTTGTCTATTAGAAACAAATTCAAACCAAATTTATGTTCCAACTGCTTGAAAAAAAATCACAGCATACTGATTTCATAATCTGATTGCTTTATTTTTCCATTTCAAGTGTGTGATTCACAACGTGGGCAGCTATACAGAATACTGCACCAGGGACTGAATCTTTATTCTCTTCCTGAATCAGGCTTCTCTGTATTCCCTGAGCTCACACCCAGGCAGCAAAATTCTGTGCCTGTTCCTTTACAGCTCCAACTGGTCCATTCCTTCCCTCCTTCTGAGTCTCCTGCCTTGCTCAGTTTTCCCCATCTGCCGATATGACATCAATATACAACACTGTATGGCAGAG
The DNA here is from genome assembly GCF_000699245.1 of Pterocles gutturalis. Lineage (NCBI taxonomy): Eukaryota > Metazoa > Chordata > Aves > Pterocliformes > Pteroclidae > Pterocles > Pterocles gutturalis. The sequence continues at coordinate 51,133 of NW_010101616.1, forward strand.
GACCAAAACATTCATGACAAATTTATTTTGCTCAGCCTGCACAGCTACTTGTCTGTTTTAAAGCTATTATAAGTTATTCTTATGAAAATGTAAGACAAACACAACATGCCCACTGGCATTTCTCCTTCACACCAGCACATCTTATGAGCCTAACAAGGCTCATCCATCATCTACACTAACCATGGACTGAGGTGAAAGGTCAGGAGTCAGGGTTTGGCGAAAGTCAACGGTAAGGGGACAGGAGGAATGCTGACAGGGAAAAGTCTGTATCACTGTCATCTACTGGCAGCAATGATTGACAAGGACAATATTGTATGACAATTATCCATTTATTTCATACTTTCCTTTTGTTCTCCACATTTGTAAGATGCAATAGTTACTGTTGGAAGTCTATGAGAGACTTTTATGACTTCTGCCATGTGTACAGTGCACAGCATCTGCTCATCCTTTAGAGGTGACCCCTATTTTAGGTTCCAGGTTCAGTCATTTTGCCCTACACAGATGATATTTCTTTTTCCTCCAGAGGATTCAACAAATATGTGAAAGAAAGCAGGTGTTGTTGCCACTGTCAGACATTCCTGATAGCACTGTCCTGAACATTTTTCTCTGTAGGTATGTTCTTTTAAAAAAACCCATCACCACTTTAGACTTTCTTAATTCCCACAAGCTTTATAAAGTAAGTCTCTCTGAAGAAGGATTGTCTTTAACTCACAAATATCCAAACTAGTACCTTGGCAATGGTTTTCCTATTTTTAAGACAATTGCTCTCCATTGTTCCAAATCTCTTAACCAGAAGATACGACAGCTTAACCAATAAAAACATGTTCCAGTTTTTTCATTTCATTTATTCTGAAAATTAAGGAGCAAAACAATAGCGGTATGTATGTGATTATCTTAAGAAAAGAAAGATGCCTCAGCAGAGTCTGCTAAACAAAATCTGGTCCTTTTCCCTGAAAAAAATGTTCTGTATCATAAAAGCAGTAAACAGTAATATAAATAAAAGTTTACCAGGTGACATGACCTTCATTTCACAGTCCAAAGAACAAATGATAGCGACACTGATCTCAGAGAGGTGTTTTAGGAAAACATATGCAAAAAAAATACAGAGAAATAGGGTAACCTGGATGTAAAGGCAATAGTCTCCACCTCTTAAACTACTGACATAAAGGCAGAAACAGAACCAGGGTCTGTGACTGTATTTTGAGGATTCAATGGCAAAGTCTAAAATTCAAAATATAAGGAGAAGGCAGTCCTTAAAGAAAAATAATCAGAGAATTTAAGACCTGAAGGGATCCTTCAACCACTCAGTCTGACTTATTGTAATATGCATTGTGTGTCTTCCAGCTATCTTATGCTGCACTGAAAAACTTCGACTTGGCTAAAGTAAAATTTGCCCAACAATGGCAGAAACATTTGTCCCAGATCTTGCTGACAAGCATCAGGTGAAGATCTCACCATCCACCCCAGAGTACATTGCAGCGCTTGCCTGCTCTCGCTGCATGGTGGCAGCTCCCAGGGAGTCTCTCTTATTGTGCCTTTCCAGTCAGAATGAAGATCTATTCAACAGCCAGCATTTTTTTCACCTCAGAAATACTTACACGCAGCAATCAAGTTACCACAACCTTTTGCTTTTCCTTCTCTCAGCTGAACAGCTGAAGGTTTCTAAATCTGCCCTTTGAAAGCCTTTACATCATTTCTGCAGCTCATTTACGCACTGGCCCTGCTTTTAAAATATGACCACAGCCATACTGTGGGGAACAGAGCAGTATTTAGTTTCTCAATATGTGTCTCACTGACTTGGTTAAAGAGGTAAAAAATCACCTAGTCATTGATCCTCTGTGCTCATACCTAAGGATCACATCGGCCATTTTGTCAGCATATCACTGAATTCAGTAGTTATAAAAGAAAAAAAAAATGCTGTAAATAATGCTGTTAGTGTTCCAGCATGCTGCAGTTTGTACCTAAAAATTAGGTCACCTATGATGTGAATGTCAAAAATCTCACATTCCTTTTTCAAAATCCCACTCCACAATTAATTGGAGATACAGAACCAAGGAGGTGATAGGAGAGAGTGCTAGTCTTTCTTTCAGCCATAGCCTTTCTGTTTTATGTACTTGTCTCCATTTCCATGGGAAGTATTTAATCTTTCAAAATGTTACATCCCATTTCATTCTATTATTGTTTCAAGTAGGATTTATTATACCAGGACTAACCACACAGTTTTGAGAATGGTGTCCTGGGTTAAGGTGAGACAGTTAACTTTCTTCATAATAGCTAGCAAGAGGCTGTGTTTTGTATTTTGTGCTAAGAAGAAAGCTGATAAAAAGTGATGTTTATGCAGCTGCCAAGGTCTTTCAGCTTCTCTGGCTGTCTGCACACAGGAGAAGCTGAGAGGGAGCACAGCACCAGTTTCTAGCCCAGGATTTGATCTTAGGTTCGGGATTGAGTCCCAAAGTGGCCAATGATCTATTCCATAACATACACGTCATGCCCAGTATATAGGTGAGGACCCTCCGGAAGATCAGCGCTTTTGGTTCCTGATCTCTTTCTCTCCGGGTCGTCTCACTTCAGGTGGTCGCTCTCCCAAGCCCTCCCGCCCTGGTCAGCCCTTGGTCTGGGACACTCGGACTGTTATCTCCCTTCCGTGAGTGCCGTTTCAGTACTCTCCCTGCGGATTGTTAGCCAGGAACAGGCTGAGCTTTGGTCATCAGGTCGGGGGGGGCAGTATCACTGTGTATCACTCATTTGTATATTTGTATATACTATTATTTTCAATATTATTGTAGTTATTATTAGTTATTAAATTGTTCTTATCTCAACACGAGTCCTTTTTTCCCTTTACCCCTTTAATTCTTTCCCCTTGGCTGGAGGCCAACCCACACACAAATGGTCAAACCACCAGCAAGTCATTAATCTTGGATATACATTCCAGGAAAACTGTGTATAAAAAATAAAGAGTAACTTATGGATTTTAGCCTTTAGTGGGACATTCTTCTTCTGTGCCCGGCTCCAGAAGACTTAAGCCCATCAGCCAGCACATTTAACTCCCAGAAGGCAGCAGAGGAAAGGTTCATGTGAAAAAGCACCTGATTGCTGAAGGAGCCACTCCATACAACTATTAATCCCCAAGAAGGACAACAGAGCTTACACTGAGAGTGAAATATGTGCAACTGAGGATGCTACCCATTTCATTATTGACTGCTGAATGACCCCACATTGCAACCTGCTGCAAGGAAGCAATGATTCTCTTTTCCTCCTTTGCTTGTTTCTTTACACTGAAGTTCCAGGGTCTGGAATTTTAGCATCACAGTCAGACCACCTTTTCTTAAGGATTTCTGGTTCTTGTTTGAGTAGGCAAGTCAAGACGATTTTAATTAGAATTCTTGACTATGAGAAATTGGGGGCAAAACACACCTACCACCCATTTAGAAAGATTTTTATTTGCAATTGTATAATACATTTCAGTGAGTATTTTGGACCATTAAAATCAGTATCAGTCTCACCTGTGAATTCAGAGTCCCCCAGGCTGAGAATAATCCAAAACCCAGGCCCAGGGTCTCTATTACTCATCAGACATAGCAAAAGTTAATGTCAGCTTAAGAGTGGAGGGGTGCTTTCCCCCTGTTGTTAAACTCAGCATAGCTCTAGGAGCTGATCAGGGATGCCCAGAGCACATTGAGCCATTTCTGGTTCCTCAGGGAGCTTAAAGCTGCCCACAGAGCAAGATCTTACACAGCTTAGACCAAATGTTTAAAATAAGGGCAGAAATATTAACTTAAGAAATAGCTCAAAGCTTCTTTCTCCTTTTATCTAAAAAAGTTTGTCATTTTCTTTTGATCACAAAACAGAAATTCTAGGCTCATTCACACCATTCACAGTGTATTTTTTAGCTCTCCTCGCCACGTAAGTAAAATTTTCTTTTAAAATACTATTAAGCTTAGAGTCTTGAGTTTCTCTATCTCTACTCTCAATTACCTGTTCACCTCTGGTTGTACTGTAAGGTTACCCAGATGACTCGAGACGTTTCAAGCATCCTGTTTAAGCACTTCAGAAAAATCTCACTAGGCACTTATCTATCTATTGAATATATTATCTAGTGTTTTAAATCTGTTCTTTAATGAAGCACACAGGTAACTGGGCTTAATTTTGTGCTTAATGAATAGATACTTCTGAGGAAAAAGTAAATTGAAATAATCTGTCATTACGTTTAATATAATCCATGTATAAAAGTGGTTTTATAATGTAATTTTATTCATGTAAATAATATAAAGAAAGATGTTTTCCCCAATTCAGTTTTAGCTTTACAACATTTTGTTTGCATAACACAAAAATCATACTTTTAAGGTGTTGCCTGAGTTGTACTTTTGTCTCTTTCTGGCTATCGCAATGACTCTCTGTTTGGGGAGTTGACTTCCCTGGAAGCACAGAACACACTTTTTGACTCCAAAGATCCACTTAAAACAGGAATTGCTGGGTTTTTGAGCCCAGATCACTGTCAAGTCTTACACTATGCCATGTATTGGTGACATGCTTCAAACAGAGACTAAAGTCAGAACAATAAGTTGTTCCAAAGAGGTTACAACCTGAGACTCAGCAGCAGAAAACAGAGGGATGAAGTATACAGAGAAATACAGGGAGGCAATGAAACATTGCTCTGTGTGATGTATCAGAGTTAAACCACACAAACAGTTTCTGGTGGACCGTGTAGCCTAATTGGTCTTTCTGGAAAGGTAGATGTGAACCCAGTAAAAGAAATTCTTGCTTCCATCAAAGACCTGCAGTGTCCAAACTGAATGTGAATTATGTACCCACCACCATTTTAAAAGAGACAACAAGGTCACTGGCTTGTCACAAATTTGCTTTCACATTATTATAATTTGGTTTTGCATGGTTACTTGTGATTCCTATTCCAAGAACTTTAAAGTTCAGAAATCTACAGGGGCAAAGATCCTGTGTCAAACTACTATTACATGACACTATGTCAGAGTACTTAAAATAAGTTGAAAGAGCACATGCCAAGCATTTGATGGCTAAATTCTATTTAGCAATCTGATTCAGAAGAATCTTTTAATTTCCCTGAAGTGCACCTTTGGTCACCTCACATATTTCCAAGTTCTTTTCCAAGCTGTGTTCTCTCTCAATATTTTTCAAAATCACTGAATATCCATTTTGATTTGCAAAATAATGTCTGTGTAACCCCTCATTGCATCCTATGACATTTTAGTACCGTCCTTGGTTAGTATTTACCTAGTTTTGTTTCTCAATGAAGAATAAAGTCAGCAAACTCCAACAGCTAAATGAAATTGTATAGCACCAAATAAATATACTTTTTGTCACAGCATTTGATTAATCTCTCCAGTTGACAGATAAAATTAGTGGGATCACTTCGTATGTAAAGCTGTCTCTATGCAACTGTCAATCATACACATCATCAGGTGTCAGATATTGTATTTTTCTAGCATTTTTATAAGGCTTAACTTAGACTTACTTATGCTACATTCCATATCTGACATGCCATTCAATGCACCACCTTTTTGAACAACAAAAAACCCACAACCTTTCTATGTTCATTGCAACAATGAAATAGAATCATAGAATATCTCAAGTTGGAAGGGACCCATAAGGAACACCAGTGTAGATATTTTTATTAATGATGGTTCTCCTAAAATTTTTGGGTTTATATCTACAGTCTCCTTTGATGAGTAACATCTTGGATTTCTGGCTCTGTTACAGAATGGATTACATAGCTTTAAATATTCTGTATCTGATCCTATAATATTCTAAACATTTTAAAATACTCTTATCTGGTAATAAAATCATGCATAATAAAACAGTATCAAACTCTACTTTGGTCTACTCTCTCTCTCTATTATAAAGCATTAAATATTAAACAATTTAGATAAAAGAAACATGGGAAAGAGGTACTTTTCTTATCATAACTTAGCATTAATATTACATTAAAGTCCAGATGTGACATATTATTTAATAGTGACTTTTTTCCGGAGTATTTCTTCTTATCGCTTCATCCTTAAATTACAATATTAAAAATGATCTTTTTTTGTACAAACATTTAAATTTTGAAACAAAAAAGTTACAGGATTCTGTGTTTCTCAGACTTTTTATTAACTGTGCAAGACTGAACTACTGTCAAAATCATATTGGCAATATTTCTGTATTTTTGAAAATTTCCAAGCATTTTAATTTTTTTTTAATTGGATAGTTAGTGCTGCACTGAATGACATTCACTTTTATTTTTCAAACTTTTTTTTTTTAACAGAGATGTAAAACTTTAAATGCAAAACTTTGCTCCAGAAACAAGGAATGAATGGTCATTTTATCTAGTGATTTGAATGAGAGAAAGGCAGGAAGCCAATCATTCATTCAACAGTTTTTTTCTGAATATATAAAAATAAACAAATAAATTCAGCTATCAAGTTTTTATTTCTCTCCAGATCATTGAACACCTCATTCCCACGTCCCCTAATTGGAGTTACTGCAACTGTCTTTTCCACAGGCTTTTCGTGAGTGTACACAGTATTTCTATTGATGGCTTAGACTTCCAAAGGCATGGCTTTTTTTTTTTTCTTTTTCTTTTTTTGGAAATACATGATCTGTAGCCTGTTACTACTTGTATTTATATCACCATGAGCTCTTTCCATTCTATAATTGTTAGTACTAAGGTTGTATTAATGTTCTGTTGAAATGCTTTGTGTCTTGTTAGTTGCATATGCTTCAGCCAACGTGACCCTAGCACTTAATTGTTGTGTTATGCTCTCAGGTCAGGGACTATTCAAAACATGAGAATATTATTAAGTTGTAGCTGCAATTTTATCTCATTTAAAGGACATTATAGTTTATATGTACTTTCCTCATCCTAAGGCTGTTTCTTAATAACTTTAGCTTGACAGTTAATAATGTAGCAAGTGCTTGCATTATTTTTAGTGCATTGTGTAGGAAAGGGAAGTGACCCACGGGAGCCTGTATTATTTTGCTGAGATAACTGCACATGGTGAAAAAGAAATAGCTGGTTCGCCCGTGCACGTAACACAGAGCACACACTCACACAAAGAGAGAGGAACCAGCAAGACAGGTAGGCATATGATAACAGGCACAACACAGACAAGGACGAGATTAGTGATGATATGCTTATCATCCCTGGACAGTTCATATCCTTACAGTTATACCTCTGGTGGTCAGGAGCTTTGTCAAAGAATGTGGTGACCTATTTGTTTCACTTGGTGGGAACAAAAGGGATTTTTAGGACATCTTGTGAAATCGGAAAATTAAGACCTGGATGACCACACAGAATACAATTAAAAAATATTTCAAGCTCTTGGGATAGACATATTTTTTTTCCTTTACAAAACATTTACCTGTTTCTGCTGTTACTGTCCACTGCCCTAGCCACAAAATCTTGACTCACTCTGTCAGGCACTGTTTACACAGACATATAAACTTGGCACCTAAAAGCTCCTAGGCTGTGAGGAAGTGCAGTAGGACACTAAAGAAAAAAAAAAAAAAAAAGAGAGAAGTTGGAAAGATTATGACGAGTAACTGATTTATGTTATTACTTCATACAAAGTTCTTCTACAAAGGTGGAAAGCATTTTTAGTAGACAAACAAACTGAATGGTTTAGGCTCATTTTTCATCCTGTTTCCTTTGCTTACTCAAACAGAAAAAAACAGATCAATATTCACAAAGATAAAAGCACAAATATCAGGGAGGAGGGGGGATTACAACAAGCACTGTAATCACAGACCATTTACTTTCTATATTATTTATAGACAAAGTGGAAAAATTAACACAAAGTGGAAAGTAAAGCCTACTTTTGCTCTGTATGGCCATATGAAACAAAGCCACAGAAGTAGTTTTCTTACTTATATGTTCACTAATAACAGACATTGATCAGCCTAATTTGAAGTACACATTTACACACCACTGCTGAAGTTATAAAACTCTGTTATTCACCTTTCCCATTAAATTATTAACTCACAATTGTTTTCAAAAACATTTTATAAGGGCTTCCATAAAATTACAGTATTTAGAAAGGCTGCTGCTTGACATTTCCTTTGTAATTGTTTTCTGTAGAAGACAGTAACTAAAGATCAACTCCACCAAACTAAAAATGTACTGTAATCCATAAAAATCATGCATCATAATGCAGACCTGTGATGAAGCAAACTTTTGTATTGCCTGACAAACATTTTATACATAAACATAGGAGAACTTTTACTTTCATAACTCATGTTCACATCACTATATTCCAGTGCTCAGCTTTTGCAAGAGATGGAGTTAATTAACATCCTTAATTGATTGACAAAGGAAGGAATTTCATTTCTTCACTCTAATTCTATTTCCATGTAAGTCAGAACACACCATGGACAACAGGGAGCTGCCCTTGTCATTTATTCAGAAATATACCCAAGTTCACAGGTAAGATTAACCAAGTCTGTCAGTTTATTTTGCTGGAATGGCCTAATCCCATAGCCAACTTCAACATACACATAATGATTTATTCCTGAGCTCCAGTGTGGAATAAACTGAACTGTTCCACTGAGAGATAAAAAGAGATGCATAAGAGACAGACAATATTATTGAGAACCACATCACATTACAATTCTCTACCTAAGACAGTCATTCAGCACTGTCCTTGCACCTTCATAAACTCCAAAATACCTTGTAAAAACAGAAGATCCCCTTGGTGGCATAATGTAAAAATCCCAGTCTGCTGAGCTGTAAAGCAGACTTCTGATGAGTTGACTAGTACAATTTGTTTATTACCAAAACAAAACAAAAAAAGTCATAATTGCGTCAAATTGTAAACCAGAGCAGCCTGTGGACTGGTAGAGACCGCAAACCTGGTAAACATCTGCGGGGAGCTGAGCTGAAATTTTGCTACCAGGAAGATATCATGGCAGCAATACAGGAGAATCGTCTGGGAACTCACAGCTGCCAGCTATTAGAAAAGCATCAAGAAATGCAACTTCAAAGTGAAAAATATGAAATCTCTGCAAAAGAGGTCATAAGATGCCAGTGAGCATTCTGAACAAGCTACACACATGTGTCTGCAATATCTGGAGCTGCACAGTATCACTAGCCAGGAAGAAGCAAAAGAGGCCTTTGTGTTCCCTGACCCTGGCAATTACACGTGCTGGGGTTTCACTTCAGTACTGCCTCCAGTCCATTTACCACTGTAAACATTACTTCATGGCTCCCAGAATCCCTGAAGTCCAGGACAGAAACACCTTCACTTCCCCAGGCTCTCTCTCTACCAGTGCAGGTTTTTAAGCCTACAGCAGACCCCTAGCACCTTGCATCCATGCTCTTGGCAGTTTCCATCATGGTGAGTCCCTGCCTCCAGTGAAGGAGATCATTCCTGTTCCTGTGGGCATTCTCCACTTGTGTGACTGGCTGCAAACAATGGTGTCCTTGCCTAAACTGAGTGAGAGACAAGGGCTTTGGAAGACACGAACAGGGGTAGCTCTCTTCAGCAGCAAAGATTTCAGGCCAGCTACATCCGCTGTGACGGGCCATCTGTGGGAATCAGAGCTGTCTGAAGAGCTTGCCGTAGCTGTGCAAGGCCCAGTGTTTTCCACACCGATGCACTTCCTTGGGATGGCACTCTCCTAAAGGCTAACATGACACTGAAAACAAAGGCAATGTATCTGCAGTCCCTAGGGTTTCCCAAATAACTGTCAGAGGACTATGTGATACTTTTAATCTGCTGACTCCTTAAGATGACTATCTAGAGCAGCAGATTATACATGCATATACCTCCCAGCATTTTCTTGCCCTTTGTCAATTATTTTCTGGTCATAAGGCTATAGAATTAAGAGACAGACACGGTCAATTAAAATTGCCCAGTCTATCTTCTGTATGTTTGGGCAATTTTAATCATGTTATTCTCCAAATAACATAAACCTCAAGTTACACAAATTTCTGAGGATGCATTTTTTAATTTTTTTTTATTAAAGACCATTTTAAAAAGTCTCAGAATGTGTTATTTATGAGACTTCATTAATTTAATAATATTGCTAATTGTTAATAGAAGTCCTGTGGAAAAATACACTTTTTCCTTGAAGTTTATGAATTATCTTTTAAATTTCCTTCAATCTTTTACTTAAATTCTTTGCCCATTTCAATTTTTCTTTACTTGTCGTATTTCATTCCTGACTTTCTACATTATTATTTAGTTCATTCCTACATTGCCATTCAAAGAAACATATATATCATTTCAGACTTTTAAGCAGATCTTCCTTAAGTTCTTTTTCTTGGTCAGAGAACATCCAGTTTACAGAACATTGAGACATACCAGCTACCTTTAAAGTTACTGACATTATGGCTGAATGTCTGCTGCTAAACAGAGGCAACAAGTGCTATTTCGGACATCTTAGGTGCATGAGACATCAGCGTGCAGATGTGGCCCAGGGACTGGAAGAGATCTTTACCTCTCTGGGGATCACCTGGAATTCAGCTGTTGAAGGCATTAGAACTGGCAATGAAAGCTCATGTTGGGCAACTGGCTCCTACACAATACTTCTCCAAATGAAACATCATCAGTTAGGAGCCTAACCTTCTCATTTCATAGTGGAACAATGGGATAGTCAGTGACACCCTGATCCTTCAAATGCGTAACGTTGCTAAGGGAATAGTGCATTAAACACCTAGAAGGACTAGTAAGAGCTATGACACCATATACTTGAATCGGAACTTTGTAATTCTGGATACATATCAAGGGAGGACCACTTTTGTCAGGAAGGCAAGAACAGAATACTTTAGAAACGTAGGTAATAGCATGAACTATTAACTATAACACCAGGCTGCACTACAAATGGAAACTGCACATATAACTCCTAGCTGGCCCATGAAAACCCCTGGCTCCTTCCCTGCTGAGTGGTCACTTGCTAAAAGAACAGTCACATGAAAGGTCCAGGAAAGCTGGGTAACTGTAGCACTATACCTCTACTAGTACATGTTGCTGGACAGAAGCAAATATAGCTGGACATAAGCTCAGTGCCAGGTCTGCATGGGCTGTGATGCAAGCCAGCTACTGAAAACACAAGCACAGATAGACCTGGACTACATCTGACTGCACAGATGTGCTCAGAGTTCACTGCCTTCTCTGATCTGCCACGTAAAATATTCGTGCGAGTGACTCCACAAACCAAATGTGCTCAATAGCTAAAATCTTTACCTCATGACTACTATTTAGCATAGCCCATATAATTTTCATTAAACAACAAGTCAGTGAG
>NW_010101617.1:0-9501 GCF_000699245.1 Pterocles gutturalis
GGGGGGACAGCCTCCCATCACCATGGATACCGGGGGACCCGCACCGCCCCCCGACGCAGCTCGCGGGAGGCGAGAGCCGGAGCGGGTTTGGTCCGTGGGGAGGGTCCAGTCCCCAGCGCCACCCCCAGGTCCCCATGCTGATAGCGGCACTCAGTGCCTCTGCCGGGGACCCCAGCGGTGCTCCTGCTCATTCTAACGGGGGAATCATGCTGGGGGCCCCAACATGGATGGGGAGGACCCCCATCTTCCACCCAGTGTGAGGTCCTTAGGGATGCTGTCCTGGCCCAGCTCTGGCCCTGCTCCGCTCAGCTCCAGCTTCTCCATCATTTCCAAAATCAACAAACACCCTCTTACCATGGTCTTAAAGTTTTGCTTTGGCAAGTCTGGAAGCCAAATATTTTGAATGTAGTGCATCTTTCGGACCCACGCCATGCAGGGGGTGGGTGCACGCTTCTGGGGACACTCATGGAGTGAGCAGTGCATGGGGACCTGCTGGTACTGGGTTGCTTTGATTTCCACAGTGAAAAAACATCCAGGAAGAAAAAAAACCCATGCGGGGGAAAAAGAAATTCCTGGAAAAATCCAGGAAAATACTGCTTGGGTCTGGGCAGAATCCAGGCGGAGATGTCAGCCTGTGTACCTGCGGGGGTCTGCAAAGGGGTTTCTTTAAGGAGGAGAGAGCTGATAATTGAAATTTAAGATACAAAAAGCCACGTAACAGTAAAACATTTAATCAGGCACTCGGCACAACACCATGTCAGCAGTTCTGGTGGGAACCCTTATGGCCACAGGGATGTCCCCCACCATCCCAGTCCTGGATCCCTTGGGATCCCCATCACCAGCCAGGCGGGAGGGATGCAGCTGCACACCCAGCTCCCCCAGTGGTAACCAAACCTCACACTGCACGCATCCTGGCTCCTCTGCCTCTCCAAAACCGGAGATTCCCTGGCTCTGCGGCTGGCTGAGCCATTCCATTGTGGAGGAGCCCTGCTGTTTGCTTTTTTTTAAGGAAAAAAAAAAAAGAGGGATTGGCTGCCTGGTGTCAGGCTGGGGACAGAAATAGCGGCATAGCAGGGACTGACCGAAGCCAAACCACTCTCGCAGGCAGAGCTTGCCCAGGCACCCCCAGACTCTCTCAGGCTTTGGGGACGGGTTCCTCTGGTGACAGCAGCAGGTCGAAGGGGACGAGGGGCCGCACCAGCAGCCGGACCTCGGGGCCGACGGGGTTTTCCCGCAGGTTGAGGCTCCGCAGCGATGCCATGGAGGCCAGCTTCTCCACTGGCACCTCTGCAAAAAGAGAGCAGCGAGTGGTCAGCATCCATCCCAGCATCAGCATCCATCCCAGCGTGGGCTGCCAGGGGATTCAGAGCAGCAGAGGGGGCGAGAAACGTAATAAAATATTAAATTATACGGCTACTCGATCAAATGTCTTGGCAAGGTGCAAACACCATGATGGTAAATGTGGACACTGCCCTCCAGTCCTAAAAAAACCCCAACCCTTCTGGGGTGCTTAACTGCTGTTCAAAGACTTATTCCCTGATTTTATTCCCAGTGTTGCAATGCCCAGGAGCCCTCCCCAGACCAATGGGAGAGCACGTCCTCTTTGCCATGTTGGACAGGCTGCAAAATGGCTCAGGGCCGTGGCCGGGCACTTATTTTGTGATTTCCATGAATTTGGGTGTTTTCCTTTAGAAAGGGTTTCTAAAAGAGCCCCTTTTTATGTTAAAAAAAGATGCGGGTCTCATGGATGGTCCCCATGTGAATCCACTGAGAGCAGAGGAATGACACCAATACAAAAATCTAACCATTAAGATCATTAAAAGATGATAGATTTAACTTTTTTTTACAAATCACAATATTTTGGGCTTGAAAAGCCCACCTGCCTGAGTTTACCAAGAACAATTTATTTTTAATTTGGCCAGCAAAATAACCAGAGCCTTTTAGATCCCCACCTCTGGTTTCCTCTGCCAATACCTGGAGCAGAACCGCAGTAGTGTAACTATAGCTTGGCATGTTATGGTATGATTTTTCAACCATAAAACTTATTTTACGCTGGAAAAAAAGACTCAAACACCTGTATGGCTTTTTTTTTTTCCCTTTCCCCTCCAGCAAGCAGTGCTGTATTCTGCAATATATTTCACGGCAGTGCATCTCTCCCGTCAGGCTGAGCCTCACACAGTTTTTTCTATACCTCTTCTTTATGGTGGATTTGTTCACCACCACTCCTGCTGTATCATTTTGCATTCCTTTTTTCCCTTGATACACAAAAATAATTTTTTTTGACAGATGTTCCTGTTTAATTGTCTTCCAAGGCTACGAAGAGTGATAAACCCCAACTGTGCTTAAATTTAGGAAAGTGTTTGAGGGAGCAAGCCTTGCCCAGGGTGGGAAGCTTAATTCAAGGTAAGGAGCAGCGACTTATCACGAGGCGCGAAGCAACAGGCGGGGCACGTGGTGCAGCCTATAGCTATATGTCTGTGCCATGGGAGACATAAACTCCTCTATAAGCAACCCAGAGCATCATTTTCCATCTTCCCAATGAATAAGGCACTTGCATTTGAGCTTGAATTATTCATGCTGGCTTCACCAGTTATGCAAAAAAAAAGGGGGGGAAAAAGGCTTTTTCATAATTAAAGCAAACTAATTTTCTCAGATCAGAATGTGATAATAAGCGAGTGGAAAAGTCAGCTTCTTCAGACGAAAGGGCTGCTGAGGCGGCCGAGGAGCTGGGTAATGAACACTCACAGCCCCCAAGGTCTCGCAGCCACGCATGGCTGCAAATTGAAGGGGGAAGGACCCTGCTCAGCTCAGCTGCTTCCTAGTCATGTTTCAGCGTTGCCTGCATACTTTAGTGGCCACCAGCTTCCTGGCTCCTCTGTGGCTATTAATGAAGATGCATTTTTCATGCTGTTATCCCAAATTTTGAGTAGCTCTCTTTGATGCTCAGGAGGGAATAATTGTTCGCAGTTGCCCCTAGCAGCAACCTGCCCAGCTTTGGTAGGGGTCTCCATCGTCCCTCCTTGGTGTCTCAGCATCTTCTGCATTAAACCACTCATCAAGGAATAAGGGAATGAAAAACTGAACCTTGATGCACTAGAAGCCCCTGTGGACTCAGGAGCTGGATTTGATAGCACTCTAATGAGCAGGGAAACACAGACATTAATATATCCATAATCACACTCCAGAGTTAAGAGCTCATTGAGATGAAGAGGGCAGTTTATGGCACTAAATGTCTCCTTTCAGAGCCCATGGACTGCAGGCAGGCATTAATTAATCTCCTCTTACACCTCACTCCCTTCAGCTGGAAACCATGACCCACCATCTCCAGCTCAGCGTGGCTTAGGAGGTGACTCAGCCCTCTTGAGGCAGATGCTTTTATCTCATTTGCAGCCCTGCTATCAGCTCCTCCAGCATCACCAAGAGGGCAGAGGAGGGCAGGCAGCACCAGGTTTGCAAAACCCAAACCATTTGCAACCTTCTTGCTGGTGGAGCAAGCCCCAACCCTTCCCCAAGCCCCATCTCCCACCCAGTAGAGCATCCTTCTCTTGCCTGCGGAGCAGGGTCTTCCGCTCATTATTGGCATAAATGGTGCAGCCTGGGTCTCAAATTATAAAAGGCAGCAAAATGCAGTCTCTGTGTTCCTGGGACAGTGATTTCTTGTGCTGGCTGGGGGTGTGAAGGTACTGCTGCTGGGGAACAGTAGCTGGATGAGGTTCCAGATGCCTCAAGAGCTTCTCTGAGGATGTCCTAGCTCCTTCTCTTGAGACCCTGCTGCCAAAACAGGGTCTTCAGCCAGCTGGAGGGGGTGAGTTGTGCATATGTGCAAGGGAGGAAAGAGAAAATGCTGTTTCTTGTAGCCTAGCCTGCAATTTCCTGAGGTGATGTGAGTATGAAGGGCTCATATCCTACTTGGCTGTTACGGAAAATCAAACTTGGTGCTGATTAAATTCAAGCTGCTGGGCTCTCCTTGCCTTCTTGTCCCAGGCTAATATGGGAGGAAAAGATGAAGATATAAATACAAGCTCATAAATAAAATATAAGCCTACATTAGTATATAAGAAAATGTGTATTTATGTAAATGCAAACTTACGTGTAGTTAACTGGCACCTAGGCTCATCCCCCAGCCCAGGTGCAAGCTCCCAGGGAGCCTGGTCCTTGTGCAAGCTCAGCCTTTAGGATAATCCAGGAGCTTCCACCATGGACCCCGGAAGGTGAAACTGGGGATGAGATGCTTTTCCCTGGCTGTGAAGGGTTTGGGCTGCTGCAGCTCTGAGGATTCTCCAGTCCCTGCGAGGCCATGGCACGAAGGAGCCCAGGAGGTACTGGGAAAGGTACATGGGAGTGAGGCAATTGCCCAAATTTTTGTTTCCTTGGAAAAAGGGTCTGTAACACCCCTGGCTTTCTCATTTCTGCCTCTTCCCTTTCCACAAAAATCCATAAAATAGGCTAATCTTACCTATTGCTGCAGCCAGACAGCATTGTATTCATTACTAAGGTCTGTCCCTGAAACACTTTAGCTTGAAATTATTAATTTCTTCCCTGTCATTATTTTCCCCAAGTTGGATAACAGCAGCCCAGGGGAGCCTGGCAGGAGGTGACCAAGCCTGGCAGATGGGTTTCTAGCTGCTCTCTCCCTCAGGGTTAATCCAGCTGGGTCCAACCCTTGATGCATCCTTTCCTCCCTGCATTTAAGAAGAAAAAAAGAAAGCTGTATTTCTTTCCTGCAGCAGCCTGCTTGCACAAAATGAGTGGGAAAAATTAAGTTTGGAGCCCTGGCGTCCAGTTGAAATTGTCCAATTAAGCTCAAAAAGCGATGGAGGAAGCTAAGAGCCAGACAGCTCTCTCTGGGAGGTGGGAGAGAGAAAAAAAGGGGTGACGAAAACTCATGTCTTTTGCTGTGATGTCTACAGCAGTGATATTGAATGTCTTGTGTTTCTATGTGCATGGCCAGGGAGCAGCTGATGCTGCTGCTGAAACTTCTGCTGTAGGGAGCAGCTCTCCCAGCAATGGCTGAAGCCATCCCAGATAAAACAACAAAATTAAATGCTCTGGGTATTCACCTCCCTGGGGATTCATGTGGGCTGTGGGATGCTCCAGCCTGAGGTCTGTGGAAGCTGGCTCTTAAATAAATCCCCTTTTATCTGCAGGCAGCAGCTTCCCCTTTTGCCTGGCTTTTAGGGACTCCAAAGGCTTCAGCCTTGTGCATGAAAAGTGTTCTTCTGATTGCAGGGCTGAGGGATGAGCAGCTTTTACTTTTCCTTTAATTTTTTTAGGAGATTTTGTAGTGTTATGACCCCTGTTTGAAGTGTTCATGTGAGCTCATACTCTGTCTTTGCCTGGCAGCAAACATCCCAGCCCAGCATCCTTGGGGCTGGGCAAGAGTAGAGTGTGGGCAGGGCTTTTTTTTTAGTTTTTATTAAATATGGTGATTTTTGAGTCACAGCTGATACTTCCTTGGAAAGCCATATCCCAGAGTGCTGAACAGGGCGGCTTGAATGGGGCTTGATCCCCACTACGCCTGCAACAGCTTCATCCCAGGAGGCAGCACAAGCGTTTGCGAAAGCAGCTAATGAGGCTCTGCCTATTTAGCATCTCCCCTGCTCTCCTGTGCCTTCCCCCTTGCCAAATTCCTGCTCCTTTTGCTGAATCGTGAAGCCATCCCTCACTCTTTCTGCTTCCGCAGGGGATGCTGGACCACGCCAGCATTCCTAACTGCCCAGGGATGCAGATGAGCATCGCCACCAGGAACTGCGATGACTCTGGGATGATGCTCGTCCTCTCCTCCAGCTGGAAAAGCTCCTTCTTACCTGTGATCTCGTTTTCTTCCAGGTCGATGGTCTCCAGGGCGGTGACAGCAGCCAGGGGCTCGGGGAAGCGGTGGAATCGGTTGCGGGAGAGGTTGATGGTGCGGAGGTGCAGCAGGGAGGTGACCTCCTCGGGCAGGCGGTGCAGGTAGTTGCCTGCCAGGTTGAGCTCTGAGATTTGGGGAAGGGAAAGGTGGTGGGATGGGGAGGGAAAAGATGGGGAAAAATAATTAACGCATGACTTAATTTACAGCCTCTGTCTCCCATGGGCCAGCAATGGGATTCCACCTCCAAAAATGAGATGTTTTCTTTTTTCTCATCTCCCTGGTTTGCTGTTGTACTTCTGCCTCCTGTGAGTATTGCGTTTACGAGTGATGTGTTTCTCGGCTTCCTTGGGCTTCCCTAATGAAGCCCGTGTGGCATTTCTGAAGCAGCAGCTGTAGAAATGAGCAATAGTTCCTTGTGAAGTCAGTGCAATTCCCCTGAAGGACATTTGTCATGGCTTAAGGCTCTTTACATGCCTGAACCCCTTCAAGGTATAAACAGAGAGGTGGAAGAAATACATTTATATGCAAAAATAAAAAATATTCTATGAGTTTAACCCTTTGTAGTGCTTCCCCCCCCCCCCCCCCCTGAAATTATCTCCAGTGGGTCTGGGAGCAGCATGAAAGGCCATGAGTGGTGGGGCTAGGCACCCCAAACCCTGCTGTCCCAGTGCCCTTCTCCAGTGACACAGGGCTTTCTGCTCTATAAATATACACACGAGCTGCCCTGCCCCTGCTAATACCTGGTATTTTTAGGTCCTGCCTTACTCAGGCTGGTGCAAGGCTGTGCCGAGCCCTGGGGCATTGCTTCCCTGCAACAGCCCAGGTGAGACTTGGCGCATTCATCAACTGAGTGACTTTTTCACTAGTGGAGCAAAAATCTTGCTGGGAAATGACGGGGGGGAAAAAGTCTCAGGGTTTGTTGTGCTGTCTAGAAAATGAAAATTTATTTCCTTTGCTCCATGTATTTCTTTTCTCTGTCCTAGAGGAGCTTTCCTGGATGATGCTTCAGCTCTGGTACAACCTCCCCAGGCACCCACCCCAGAAGCACTTGTGCAGTACATTGGATGAGCAAAATTATTTTATTTTAAAAGCTGCCAGAGCCCTGGGGTGATGCTGCAGGCAGGCAAAGCCCTACTGCCCTCCCCAGGGTTCAAACCCGGGGTGCTGGATGCTCTTGGTGCTTGCGTGACCATGTTTTATCCGACAAGCTTTTGTTGGGCTCTGCAGGGATGTGTCCCCATGGCAGCAGCCGCATGCTGTCCCTGTCTCCTGCAGCGAGCAGAGGAGCCAGCAGCAATCCTCGATGTCTCATGATGGGGCTAATTAGCCATCAGCAAGCCAGCGTGCCTTCCGCAGCCTGAAACACCCTGTATCTGCCACCCACCAGCACACCTGCCTTCACTGTCCTTTTGCATCCTCAGTCCCATCCCTGCAGCAGCCTGGCAACTGGTGGGGGTGGCAGGGCAGGAGTTTGGGAGGGTGGGTGAGAGCAAAATCAGTGCCCACTTCTTGCAAGGGCTGGAAAATGTAAAGAAAAGTGGATTTTTTGGGGGGTCTGAACTGTGCTCTCAACTTATTCCAAGAAAGAAAAAAACAAAAAACCAACCAAACTGCAATGGGGAAACTGGTGCTGTGTCCCCTCCATAGCAATCTGGGGGGTCTTTGGTGGCCCTGGGGGTTTGGAAGTGGTGGGGCTGTCCCTTACCTCTCAGCTGGCTGAAGGTGGTGATGAAGCGGCTGGTGAGAGACTTGAGCTCGTTGTTGGCCAGGGAGATGTGGTGGATGCCCTCGGTGACGCTCCTCATGGCTTTGTAGATGCCCACGGGGAAGGTCATTAGCTTGCAGTTGGCCAGATCTGCCCCCCGGAGAGACCCAGGTGACTTAGAATGGACCCAAACTGGGATGGAGCAAGGCTTTTGGTCTTGTCTCCCACCCCTTAGATATTTGCTTGTCTGGGTGCTGCCACCCAACTTCAGCAATCCCCCTCCCCTAAATCCCCCTTCCCTGTGTCCTTGCCCCCCTGAGGAAGGTTGAGCATTTCAGGGACACCTCTGCTGCTGATGGGGATGGAGTGGGGCTTTCCCTGGGCTTGCTCCTGCCTGAATTTTTGTGGGGAGGAGAAAATGATTTGTCTGTGCTTCTCACCCCTTGGTATTTTTGTTTTGCTCTGAATTGTTTGGATTTCCCCTCCCGGGACATGCCCTGTATCCCAGCCCTGTGATGCTCAGCCCAGACCCTGCTGCCCGCTCCCCTCGCCAAAGCCATGGTGGGGGCTGCACAAGCTGGATCCTCCCCCACCTCTCCTCTTGCTCACTCTGACGTCAAGAGCCTGAGCGATGAATCTCTGACTCTCGGAATACTCTGGTTTATTTCCTACATGAATAAACATCGGGAGCTTTCATCTCTCTCTGCTGCTGACCTGCGTGCGGGTCTCGGATATTAGCTAGAAATGAGAAAATTGCAGAAAAAATGCAAATCTGACAAAGTGATGCAGGGAGAGATCTGGCTCCTGCCATTGCTTGCCAGGAAGGATTAATCCCATGGGGCGCATCCCATGGGATTATGTGCCATGGCTGGGAACCCACTCAAACTTTGGGGGGCTCAGAGCCCTTTGGGGGGCTCAAAGCCCTTGGGGGGAGCCTTTCCTGTCCCTGGGGGTGCAGGAGAACAAGCACAGCACCCGGGGGAGCCAACAAGTGTTTTTTTGGGGTTTTTTTTTTTTTTTTTTTTTTTTTTCGAGCTGGGGCGTAAAAAAAAGGTACAAAGATCCCTGCTCCCAGACACCCGATCCTTCTCGGGGCCCCAAGCAGGAGCGGAGCTGGAATGCCGGGCTTACCCAGGGAATCCGTTTTGTTCTCCACCGTGTCGTTCACCTTCCGGGCCACCCGGGCCACCGCCTCGCCCATCCTCTTCTGCATGTGGGCGCCCGGACCTGCTGGGGCCGCGCTGTGACCAGGGGGATCCACGGCCAGAGGGAGAAACAAATGCTCCAGCCTCTTGGGAGAGGGATGCTAAAAATAACCAGTGGGATTGGCGTGCCCAGGGGAGGAGGGAGGGAGGCTGTGCTGGGGATGGCATGGCCCTCGGGGTGGGGGATTCCCAGCTTGCCAGGATGGTGTGTTTGGGATATAGGGATGTATCCCCTTTCCTAGTTTGGGACATGGGGATGTTTCCACTTGCCCTGTTTGGGATACAGGGATGAATCCCATTTACTGGTTTGGGACATGGGGATGCATCCCCTTTTCCTAATGATTTGGCATGTGGGGGTGCATCCCCTTTCTCATTTTGGGATATGGGGATGCATTTCTTTTGCTGGTGATCTGGGGCTTACTTGGCCCTCAGGGCACAGGATTCCCAACTTTTTGGGTTGGTACATTTCAGATGTGGGGATGCATCCCCTTCCCGGTGACTTTGATCAGCTCAGCTCAGCCAAAATATTTTGTTAGCAGGCGCCCTGGATACGACGACCCACCTTGCGCACGCGGGGGGTCGACCCCACCAAAAACTCTCTTCCCACGCCGGGAGTCGAACCCGGGCCGCCTGGGTGAAAGCCAGGAATCCTCACCGCTAGACCACGTGGGAGGATAGGAGCAACAGCGCCTGCTCCTGCCCCCTGCCGGCGCCGGGGTTGCGCTGCAGCGGGAGGGAAG
>NW_010101618.1:0-458 GCF_000699245.1 Pterocles gutturalis
TGGCACATGTTAAAAGGCAAAGGAAAAACCCTGAAAAAGGCTGATTAAAAACCACCTCCTTACATTCTACTTGTTTGCTATTGACTTGAGAATCTTTTAAAGTATTTAGTAAGTAGTAGCTGATAGCTCTTACAAGTACTATGTTGAATTTCCTTAGGTAGTACACCAAATACTTATATTACTGAGTATTTTTTTCCAGGAATCTCACCTTGGCATTGGCTGTATCAAATATGGTTTCCACTAACAAGATATCGACTCCTCCATCCAAAAGTCCTTTGGCTTGTTCCTTATAGGCTTCAACCAGTTCATTAAAAGCTGTAGAACAAGTTAATTTCATCTGGAACTCTCTCTTTCAAAACCATCACCTAAGTTAAATAACTTGATGGTTATAAATACTTACTTATGTTCCTATAATCTGGTCTCTCCACGGATGGTGATACAGAGAGTGTCCTGTTTGT
>NW_010101619.1:0-259 GCF_000699245.1 Pterocles gutturalis
CTGCCTTGCATCCGTCCCCACAGCAGCTGGAGCGGAGCCTCCGTGCCTTTGGGCAGCCCTGGGAGCTCAGTCCGGGCGATGGCGCCTTTTATGGCCCCAAGGTGAGAGATTTTGGGGACTGGGGGGTCCCCTGAAGGGTCCCTGTCACCGGTTGTTCCCAATTATTCCCAATTATTCCCAGTAGATCGATATCCACATCCGGGATGCGCTGGGGCGGCAGCATCAGTGCGGCACCGTCCAGCTGGATTTCCAGATGCCG
>NW_010101620.1:0-394 GCF_000699245.1 Pterocles gutturalis
TCAGCACCTGCGCCGACAGCTCCTGCGCCGACGCCTCGCCTGGGGACACGGGGACACTGTCACACGGGGGGCTGCGCCGGGGACACCTGGCACCCCAGCATCAGGGGACCCCAGCCACCCCACACCGGGGACAGTGGCACCCCAGCATCAGGTCACCCCAGCATCACCCTGTCACCCCACACTGGGGACACCTGGCACCCCAGTGTCACAGCACCCCAGCAGCACCCTGGCACCCCACACTGGGGACACCAGCACCCCAGCAACACCCTGGCACCCTGCCTTGGGGACACCAGCACCCTGTCACCCCACACTGGGGACAGCTGGCACCCCAGCATCCTGTCACCCTGCCTTGGGGACACCAGCAACCTGGCACCCTGCACTGGGGATGCCTGGC
>NW_010101620.1:530-850 GCF_000699245.1 Pterocles gutturalis
ACTTGGCACCCCAGCATCCTGTCACTCTGCCTTGGGGACAGCTGGCACCCCAACGTCAGGGCACCCTGCACTGGGGACACCAGCACCCTGGGTACCCCAGTTCCCTGTCACCCCACACTGGAGACACCAGCAACCTGGCACCCCGTCACCTGGGGCACTGTGGCACTTCTGTCACCCCAGCACCCTGTCAGCCTGGCTGTCCTGCACTGGGGCACCCCATCACCCTGTCAACCCAGGCACCCAGCACCGTGTCACCCTGGGCACCTGGCACCCCATCAGCATGTCACCCTGTCACCAGAGCACCCCAGCACCCACCAGGG
>NW_010101621.1:0-1437 GCF_000699245.1 Pterocles gutturalis
CCACAGCTGCCTTCTTATGACAGGGAAGTATGTTTTAAGTTAACCAAAACCAACAACGAAAACAACAAAAGAAACCCTCTGAGTAGTAATTTTTTTTGTTTATGCAGTGGTTTTCTTTTTTCCAAGTTGCTTTTCTTGACACAGACAAGACAGCACCAACCAGTAAATCTCAATTCTGGCTCTTGCAGGTTAAGAAAGCGTACCGGCAGAAGGCCCTGACTTGTCACCCGGATAAGAACCCGGATGAACCCAGAGCGGGTAAGATGGGGCTGTGCAGACACAAACAACTCTTCATGTTTGTTTTCTCATTTGCAGACTCCTGGAAGGGGCTCTGCTTCACTTCAGGTCTGTCTTTGCATGTGGTTTGGGGAATGCCTGGGCATGTGTCATGTGGAGTATACATATGCAAGACTGAGAGTTATTTTCATCACTATTAGGGAGCTCTGGTTTTTAAGGTTGAATGCATACATGTTGGTTTTAGAAACATTAGTGTTAAGTCAGTGCTGAAATTTTATTTTGCACCTCTGAAAATCTTCCCACATGGTGCTTGAATCCTGGACCTTTGGCCGTGCTGTCCCCCGTGTTTACTGGCTGGGGGCTCTTTTTATTTTTTCCTCCTCTCAGCGCGAAACCTCAATAGCTAGCTTATAAGCTTCCAGGAAGAGGGTCAGCAGTATTGATGTGAAATGCGACGTTTGAATCTTGGTCTGAAAAGCTATTGATATGAAAGGGAGAATTTGTTTGTAGCCACGTATTTTGGGCTGACTGCAGGTTGAGTAAGACAGTTCTGTAGGTGGCTTCTGTTGAATTCATGTTTTGAAGATCTCTGTTAAAATGAAATGGTCCCAGTTTTTTTTAAATTACACTGAAATTTGTGTAACAAATGTCCTTTGAGGTGATCCTGGTTATAGGTTGGCTTACAAATGCTTTGGAAAGGTTATTCTTCTTTCTGATGTTCTGCAGGTCTCTTCATAAGGGATTGTCTGTTCTGGTTCATCTCCAGGACACTAGCATGGTTTTCTGCATCTTACCCTTTTTTCTTCTAATTCCCAGCGGAAGTCTTCCACCAACTGTCTCAGGCCTTAGCGGTGCTGACAGATGCAGCAGCAAGGGTAAGGATGCCCATCCCCTGGGGATTCTGGGGTAGTGTGGTGTTATGCTCTGCAAGCACGCTGGAGAAGTGCTGGAAGTTCTCTTCTTATTCTCTGATTGCCGTTTCATGCATGCAAGTCTCAGCTGTTGTTTCCTGTAGTTCTCTGTGCGATCAAAGAGCTGGTGCCAGATAAGACAAATGTTCTTTTTCTGATTTGATATGCTGGGAGCAGCTCTGTCCATTTGCTGCAAGGGTGAGATACTGTCTTTAATAATGTGCCAGACTGGGGCATATCCCATTTAAAAAAATAAATGATAACCACTGCTGATTCAGGGTTGCATTAA
>NW_010101622.1:0-464 GCF_000699245.1 Pterocles gutturalis
CGGGCCCCCTCCCCCGTCAGCCCAGCAGCCGCCCGTATTCCGCCAGCGCCGACGATTTCTTCACCCCGTCCCAGATGCGGGCGGCGTAGTGGAACCTGGCCGACCAGTATGGACCAGTATAGACCAGTATAAACAAGCATAGACCAGTATAAAGCAATACAGACTAGCACAGACCAGTAAAGACCAGTATAGACCAGTAAAGACCAGTATAGGCCAGGACAGACCAGTACAGACCAGTACCAGTATAGACCAGTATAAACCAGTATATACCAGTAAAGACCAGTATAAACAAGCATAGACCAGTATAAAGCAATACAGACTAGCACAGACCAGTAAAGACCAGTATAGACCAGTAAAGACCAGTATAGGCCAGGACAGACCAGTACAGACCAGTACCAGTATAGACCAGTATAAACCAGTATATACCAGTAAAGACCAGTATAGACCAGTATGGACCAGTATAT
>NW_010101622.1:942-1175 GCF_000699245.1 Pterocles gutturalis
CAGTATAGCCCAGTAAAGACCACTATAGGCCAGTATAGACCAGTACAAACCAGTCTAGACCAGTACAGACCAGTACAAACCAGTACAGACCAATCTAAACCCGTATAGATGAGTACAGACCAGTATAGACCAGTCTAGACCAGTATAGACCACTACAGGGCAGGATGTTCCCTCCCAGTGCCCACCACTATATCCCAGTCCCTCCCCCAGTCCCCTCCCAGTCCCCTCCCAGT
>NW_010101623.1:0-50329 GCF_000699245.1 Pterocles gutturalis
CCGGGTCATTCTATGATTCTATGATGCAGAGACCTGCAGCCGGAGATGGCCACTGTCCCCAAAGGTCCCTCGCACCTTGCCACTTGACTCAGCTTTTGAAAATCCGCTCCTGACCTGGAACTCGGCTGGGGGAATGCTGGCGCGCTGCAGCTTTAGAAAAGTACCACAGGCCTATCCGTGCAGTTTGTTAGTATGACTTTACAAGAAAGCATCAGGCTCATGCTGAATTAATTTAAAAATCCTTCCCATAAAGCCTTTGCTTTGGCATTGCGTTCGGTGAGATTTCAGCCTGAGCTTAAGTGCTTTCTTGAGCCAAGGATGCTAAGCACATGGTTTTGTTGCTACTGTATTTCATTTGACACAGTTTTTACTCATCGTCTGCCTCCGTGCTGTTTCACACACTGCTTTAATTACACAGGAGCTACTTATTTAAATTTCACGACAAAAAAATTGGGCACAATATTCAAACAGGTGTTTTTCTTCTCTCCACTGATTACCGGTTTCAATAAATTCAGTCTTTGTCCCAAGTCCTGCAAGATAATTGTACACGTCCACGCTCTGTGGTGGGTGCAGAACAGGGAATTCCAGCTGGCTCTTCAGAGTAAAATCCAACTGCTATCACCCATACCCTTCTTCTCCAGAGCAAAGGAAACACTTGTCAAAACCCATGATCTAGCTTCTTCTTCCAAAGATTAAAAATAAAGACTCTGACAGAGAAGTTTAATTATTCACT
The DNA here is from genome assembly GCF_000699245.1 of Pterocles gutturalis. Lineage (NCBI taxonomy): Eukaryota > Metazoa > Chordata > Aves > Pterocliformes > Pteroclidae > Pterocles > Pterocles gutturalis. The sequence goes on from NW_010101623.1 coordinate 734, forward strand.
ACAACTTCATTAAATATTTGTCTTACTTGAAAGCTCTTCATTCTCCCTGTTCATTCATTCTACCTACAAACACCTTGAGAATATTTGGTGGTGCTAGATTTTTCCAGATTCTTTTTAGATTCTTTAATATTTCTGTTCTTTTTCTAGATTTTTTTTTTAAAAATACTGAAAGCATTCACAGCAAGAACATTAGGAATGCATGGGATTTTTTTCTGTTTTGCTCAACTGAGAAAGGGCCATTCTGGAGAACTGCAATTTACTCTTGCAGAGCCTAACAGAAAATAACCTATCTTAAAATAAATGGACTTCTAAGAATCCCCAAACTGCAAGATATAAAGTATCATATACAGTCAAACCAACAGGTAGAAGGCAACTTATCACCATATAAACTCCAACCCAACTGACAACAGAAGTGACCATTCCTCTCTCCTGAGCAAAAATGTCAGGTTGAAACATTATCTATGTTTGCACGTTTATTTTTATTGATTCTATTGCTTCTTAAAGCCTTCTAGATACACAAGTGCATTAAGAGGCGACTAATGAAACATTTTCAAGTACAAGTCTTCCAAAGTTGTGGTACCGATGCTTTGGAAGGAGCTCTGCAGGAAGCTAATGTCATTGTAGGAAGATAATTTAATTGTTATAATTAAACTTGCTACGGGAATCCCTGGGATCTTATGCATGAAATCAACATCTGACCCCTTCATGACAACACAACCCAGATTTCACGGAGGGAAAAAGAGCGAGACCAAGGAAAGGGTTAGAACAGGGCAGAAGATCCATTAATTCTTTCCAAAGCATGCAGTAAGCAAATCCACTGGATTCTAGCACAACAGTTTCTTTCAGCAGCACAGAACTTAAATGGGACTCAGAAAATTATCCCAGGGTTAGTAAATAAACTATTAAAGTAGTTTCAATGCAAACAATCTCAGCCAAGGGCAGGAGGCTCCTACCATCAAACCCGTCTTCCTCTGTCCCCAATTCATCATCTGAGCAGATGTTCAGCACATTTACCAGCATCTCTGTCACTAAAATGGAAAACAAATGCAAAATGTTAATATTAAGCTTCCCTTGTCTGTCAGAGAGTAAACTCTAGCTGTAGCAGTGTTACTGAAAATTCAGTACAGAAATGGCACCCACTTTTAAGCAACGTGGACCTTGTTTTCCACATGTAGCAATATAAACTTGAAGTGTCTCGTGTAGTTAATAAAAAGTACAGGTTTCCATAAAAATTGTTTCAAATATAACGAACACTGCAACAAACAAACCTTAAAAAATAATGCGTATACAAACTCTCTTTTTGAATTGTCAATAAATTAGGTGACTTTTGTCTTCTCCCCCTCAATATGGTTTTGCCTTTTCCTCAACTTGGACAGCCCAACTGACCACTCTTGTCTCGCTGCTACAGTACAGTCGGATTTGCATTCCTTGCTTAGCAAATGGAACAACATTTCAACTGAAAAAAATTACAGCAGGAGGGATCACAGAATATTTATTTATCCAGGTTTTGGGCACTGTACTTTCAGTTCAACAAAACATTAAACCTTCTAAGATGTCTACAAAGGGGCAGCATCTCCTGAAATCCAGGACAAATAGAGCAGATGATCATTGTAGGTCCCTCTCAGCTGGAACTATTCTGTATTTAATAGAATCATCATTACTCAGTGAATTCAGAGTATATTCAGCTCGCTTACTTTGTAACTTGGACACGAAAGGGTCAGCCTCAGGCTACCCCTCATCAGGTTCCAGCTCCTTCTGGAAAGCCAACAGTAAGACACTAACCAGAGAGTACACAGAGTAAGAACAGCCAAAAAACCCCCCCAAAAAACCCCACCAACAAAAATCACAACCAAGGAAATGGAATTTAGAGATCAAAAAAGCCAAAGTTACAAGGTAAAATGTGAAATCATTAGCAGATTGAGAAAAACTCCACTACATCTACATGTAGTAAGTATCATTAAGTGGGTTACCAGGCATGTCTAGCCTTGCACTAGCTACACAGGTTGGAAGTCTACATTTTTTAATCAAGTGGTTATTAAAATCCTCTTCTGTGACAAGTATGATGGCTTAGCACATTAGAAGGGTGGGACACAGCTATATTTTTCCTACATTAGTGAAGGATTTAATATTTTCCTTTGACAGGATTAGTGGAAAGATTTTCCACGCTAACAACCACCAGCAAAACTAACAGCTTCCTACCTTGGTTGGCCTTTAAGGAAAAAAATCTATAAAAAAAAAGGAAAAAAATAAAAAGCTGTGCAGAACATCAAGTCTTACATGCATGAGTTTTGTTTTGCAGAGAAAGGTAAAACACCAATTTCATTCCTTGGGGCTCTAAAAGTACCAAGCAATTGGTAAGAGTGACCACTGGGAAGACGTGAAGGAAGAAACAAAAAACAAAAAAACCAAAAAAACCACCAAACCAAACCCAAAACCCAAGAAAAAAGATGGAGTGTTCATGGTCTCGGAATCTCAACACATCTGGCCGTACATCTTGCAGCCTCACATGAGGAGGCCATCGACGGGAAACCTCTGGAAAAATGACCCAACAGAGCATCGTACAGAACCGCAATGTGTATGGAGAACAGGCTCAAGCAGGGTTTTAAGCGGTTTGAATTATGTTGTATTCATTTAACATGTTAGGCCAAAGTGTTTCCATGCCTTTTGAGTGCTAGTTATTCATAGCATGAAGTTGTCTTCAGGCAACATCAAGCCACTGTGTTCCAATAAAACATCAGTGATGTTCTTCAGACAAGGCACCGCACACCCTGGGCAGCGCAGGGGCTCAGGTGCAGGTTCTCCTTTTCCGTCACCTCCCTACTCTCTCCAGGAACAGTCAACCAGACTGGGTCTGAGCATCACCATCTCTGTGCTTCCTGGTGAAAAAGCAACCCATCATCATTGCATCAGAAAGGGTAGTTGGTGTAAGCAAGCATGGTGTAGTGAAGTCTGCTGTGATGTCCGTTGAGCACTAAGCAGCATCCAAGGGAATGCCCAACAGCTTACAAAGGAACTAATAAGAATTTTATTCGGCGACTGGACCTCTGGCCTGCAATGCCACAAAATCTATTTCTACAGCAGAAACATAATGGCATCATAGCCTAGAACGAGTGGAAATTGTAAAAACATATGAGAAGTGTGATTAACCATTGGTAATTGCTTGCCTTCTGAGGCTTGTTTCTTCAAATTTGTCCTCGAAAGTAAGTCATCTGTCTTCAAATTATTCTTGCCATTTCAAATAAACGAGGCCACGTGCACAGCGACTAAGAAGCCTTTTGCAGTTTCTACGAACAGAGTCAACTTACACACCTTTCTCACCCACGAACGGCAAGGACCAGGTGAACACGTCCATAAAGTTTGGAAGCCAGTACGGATGAGGAGAGCAGTTGAACTGTCTGATATTCATAACGTTGTTCTCATATTTCAATACTGCAGCTGGAAGGGAGAAGGAAAGAAGCAAAAGAGACGTCAGCCACGCGTGTGGGACTGGCCGCCGTCTTGCACCATTTTAAATTCATAACATTCTTGTCAACGCGCACAAAGACTACATTTGGGAATGGGCAGAAATACAGATATTTAGGTCACTGCCACTTTTTAAAGCATCAAGTTCAGTGTTAACTTGTGTTAATGGACTTCAGGTTCGTATCTGAAACAGGATCTGGTTAACTTTAAGCTGTTTTTACAATATTAATAGAACAAAGTAAATCAAAGTATTACAAAACATATCAGTAAGAAACAGGTATTTATTTCTAGAAGAAACCATAGCTGTACTCAGGGCCGGTGCAATCAAAAGTCGGATGAAAGAGGGAAAGGCCGAATGCGGCTTGGGTAGAGAGGGCAGAGAGCACAGGCAGGAGAGAAAGGGACAGTATCAGTTTGGCTAGGGAGGAGGAAAGTAATCAAGTTGAAAACGCAGCAGATGAAATAAGATGAACTCTACAATAAGTCCAGATACCTGCCCTTTTCAAACTCATTTTCCAAAGCATAAAGTTTTCCCAACACTAAGCTAACACTACATTCCACACCAAATCTAGACTTTCACACACTTTTAACATTTTTATAGCAGTAAGTGGCTATTGGGGTGCGGTAGATTACCCAAACCTCACTGATACCACCAGGAAGAACACAGAATAGGGATGGGTTCAGCACCTGTAGTGACGGAGAGCTTTCAATAATATGGTCTTTCAATAAAAACCATCCGGTGCTGGTTTTCTATTGTTCACTTTATGGGCCAACTGCTCCAGCTTGGGAAACAACAAAATTAAATCTCATCCCTTACTTCTTTTTTCCTTTTTTTTTTTTTTCCCTTTTCTGACACATGTAATGTAAAATCTTAATAATGCAGTTAAGACTCAACCTGGCAACAGTATCTCTAACCTAATTAGGACACATTTTAATTTACAGAATCTGTTTCCTGAAATTCAGTAATTTCTAAATTGCACAGGCACCGAATATGTGTGCTGCTGGATGTGAACAGAGCCATTTATGAAACAGAAGAGCAAATATTTCACTGCTCATGGAGAAAAAGGTAATTTTGAGATGACCAACTAAAACCAAAGGGACTCATAACTATCCTGAACTCAAAGACACTGAAGACAATACAGTTACAGGAGACTGCAGACAGGATCTTTAATCAACATGGGACTAAGCCAACACAGGCTGAAGCTTCCACCCACTGTAAAAGGTGATGGAAGTTTACATTTTTATTACCAGAAAAATAAGGGTGGGGTTTCAGTTTTCAGAAGACAGGTCAGTGAACTATACATGAAGTTTGCTGGTCATCTCACTGCCAGCATTTACCTCTAGCTCTGAGTGTAAATCCCAGCTCAGATGCTTGCCCTCACGCGGGCAGCGCTGACTTTGCTACGTCCCGCTGGTCACCACCCGAGCTGGCGGCCATTCTAGTTCTGTAGCTGTAGACAAGCTGTCATCAAATACTTTTCAAGCTGGAGGCAATATACTGCACATATTGGAAGACAGTTCTGTAACTTAATGTAAGCTTCAATTTGCCTTTCTACGCTATGAATTAAGCCATCCTGATGCCATCTAGTAACCTGTGACCTTCAGAACGATCCTCCTCAGTTTTAGTCACAGAAAAATGAACCAAAGCAGCAACACGCACGACAGAACCTTCACTGATGATGAAACACCATCAATCAAAAGTACATCAGCGCTGGCGGTGAAGTTTCACAACTGCAATATGCCACAGCACCATAGGAAATGCGGCGTATCGGAACGTTGGCTGAAGGGGCTGAACATTTCTGCTGATTATCCACCTCCTTCCATTGACTAAACCGTGCGTCAATAAGACAAGAGACTTTTTCGATGCACTAGATTGTTCCTTCCTACAAAAACTTCCCACGTTGCTCAATGTCTTCCCTTTTGTGGCCAATGACAGAGTCCAGAGTGACCTGGGAGTTTCTCAAACCTACACACACAGCAAACGGCTCGCTAACATGTATGTGAACCTTGGCCAGGTAGACACTCTCCATTTAAATAAACCACATTTGACTCCCGCCCAGCCTCGTCTGACAGCTAGCAGCCATTCCGCTTCTCAGAAAAATAAAAAAGGCTGAATATATGGCTATTAACAAAAATGAGAAAACTAGTGTTGATGCTCTTAATAGTTCCATCACTTTTTGGCTGAAATTACATACGGCAGATTGAAATTCATTCTCCTCCTATTACAGTGAGACAATTGCATAGTAAAAACTAAATAGTTTGTGGTTTTATAGCAAAATCAGTCAAAACCACACAAAAAGGACCACGTAATGGTTTTGAAGTTTCATTTAGAAGGACTAAAACTTCATCATCTTAGTGAGCTAAGGTAGTTTCGTTTCCCACTATTTCTTCAATTTATCCATTAAGTCTATTTCTAAATTCTATGAAAACTGAGTAAGTCATTTTTACAAAAAACTTTTAAAACTGGCCTCTAAAAAAGCAAGAACCATAAGCAGAACAGTTGGAAAACATCCAATTAAATGTAAATGGCTTTAGTTAGTTGAATTGGTTTTTGGGTTTTGATTTTTTTTTTTTTAAAGGAAGACAATTTATTTTGAGATTACTGTAAACAAATAAAACCATCACACCACCTTATTAATTCATACACCTGAGTATCTTACAAAAGCAAGTTCTGATAACGGTATTTTAAAAACTGTTCTCTTCTGTAAATGACCTGTACAGCTTTTCCCCACAAATGGCTCCAAAATCCACTTAAAGAAAAATAACAGTATACAATAGAGCAGCGTAATAACAGAGACAGAAGTCTTCTAAAATAACCCTACCCTCCAAAGAATAAAAGAAGGTAAGGTAGTTATCAGTATCACAAATACTTTCCTGAATTTTTAATTTTAAATCTTTCATTTATAAGCACAATGTACACAAAATATTTTTATTTGGTAATTAATGAAGATGATATTTCACATTAAATAAACCAGCTCTTGTTACAATTACGCAGTTGTGACTACGGCTTTAGTGGTCAGAAGAAGCAGTTTCACCTGGATCAAGAAGAAAATGCTTCTCAGATAACAGCAGGAGTGTCCCTGAGCTTTTCTGGCCCCTTGCTTGCTGGTTTTTTTCTCCTTTCTGTTGGCTCAGAAAAGGTTTCACTTTTGCTTCATTTCTTAGTCCACATTAACTTGATGCCTAAGAAGCTATAGGAGACCCCAGCTGCCTCACAGGAGCAGGAATCTTTTGAAGACTATTTCGCTACAGGCCACGCGGTCGCTGACGGAGGAGACCATGGAGAAGGTGGGATGGGTTCCTTCGGTTCTGAAACCCACAACTGAGGAAAACATGACTCTCTCCAACATTTCTAAGTTCAGTTTCTTATTATTCCAGGTGGCAACTCCTATACTTTTCTTTCCAAAAGCATACTCAGGGAGATGCTAGCAGACCAAGCCACCAGTCACAGTTTTATAAAGGACAGCAAGAATCTTCTGTTATTATTCTTAATAACCACACACATTTTAACCCCATTTTGGTCCGCGCTGCTGTAAATGAGTTTTAGAAGCTGATGTTTTGCAAAGTGAAGATGTGCAGATATCCCAAACGACATTATACCTCTTTCCAATGCTAGTAAACCCATATATCAGATGCCGAAATCACATTAGAGTGAAATGAAACACTAATGCAGCAGGCAAGGGGCGTTTGGACTGTTCGGCTTTAAGCATTTAATATTGGTACCTAAGGATGGAAATACTGGAGGTGAAAAATGTACACCTAGGAAACCTCCTTCCTTCAGTGAGAAATGGGAGACAGCTCTTCAGGGTCAAACAGAAGCACCCAGTGCCATCCAAGAGCCCCCGGGGCATCACCTTGGTCTCCTTCTGTTAAAGATGAGCCTAGAGCAGCCCTGGCTCCTGTGTCATACCTGTCAAGTCTGAGTGGCTGTCTCAGATCCTCCTGGCATCTCAAATGGTGCTTTAAAAGCCTAGATGCTGGGAGCTGAATTCAGGCCTTAGACAACGTGAACAGCATTGAACTGTGTGACTGATTCAGAATTATCCAAAGACATTATGTATCCTGCTTCAGACCAGCTGAATCATTTTTCAGTATAAATTAATTTATAACGTTTCCACCAGAGAAAAAAATAATGAGCACGGCAGAAATACTAGCCCAGAATGAACTACATGTTTTTAGATAAACAACCTCAAAATAATGTTAGCAAACAAGTTAACTCATTTTCTTGTCATTTTTCTCAGAAAACTCATCTTGCATTTAAAAAATAAATGCTGTGAAAAGTCTCTCAAATTCTTCATACCTAAGAAAGAATTTCAATTTCTGCTTTTAATGCCAAACTAACTTCAGCATTAACTGTGCAACTGGGAACAGTGCCTTCTCCTCCAGCAGAGTTGCTAAGTAACCACAGAGTTTGCTGCCCAAGACAGGTCAGGGATAAGGGTTAGTTAAATGCTTAAGGAGTTTAAACATTATCAAAGGAAAAAATGGTTTACTATACAGGGTAATGATGTAAACAATCCAGTGCAGAAGCAGGGCCAACTGCAGTTGGGAAAATCTTCCTTTACAGAAGTTTTTTTATTTTACATGTGCAATTGCATCTTCCAAAGAAACAGCACAATAGCATCCAAGATTTTGTCAACAGACTGCAAATATCTCTTCTGGCAAACTTCTCTGCATCAGCAATGAGCTGGCCTAGATACCCTGACAGCTGCTCTTCAAAAGCTTTTGTTTCCATGACAAGCCCTCATCGCAACAGCAGAGAAAAAGCATTAAAGAAAACTGATAGGGCAAACAGAAGGTTACACTGCTTTGTATAGCTATTATTTCTCAAAGATCATCCTTGTCTTCCACGTATATTACTCTGCCTTCGTCCACTATGAAAATAATTTTCCTGTTAGATCCATTTGGACCAGGTACATTTCTTAATGTGTATCTATGGTATGCCACATGCTGATGCTTTATACACGCTTCACTGATCTATTACTTATCTGATACGTTAACAAGCATACCAGTGTACAGCTGCCTTTGATTTTTCCAGTATCCCAAACTCCCCTGCATACTTTCTTTGGGATTTTCCTTCATCATCTGCTTTTTCTTTCAGCAACACCGTGTATACATTGCAGCATGATGGAAGAGACATCAAGTTTTTTTTTTTTTTTTAGTAGCTTTGGATTCTCTGCTGGTTATTTCACCACTATGAAACCTAATCTTTTAAAAATGTTCAAAAGATAATAGTCTGTCTTTAGACAGCTAGTTAAAATTGTTCACTCAGCCAAAACACACGCACTCACTGAAGTGACAGCCAGACAGTAAAATATGAAGTATTGCCAATGACTTACAAATAAATGGCCTGCCTCTGTAGAACTTTGTAAAATCTTTTGCTTGCCCCCCCCCCCCCCCCCCCTTTTTTTTTTGAGCAAGTCCTTATTAAGGCATTAAGAAATATTAAATGCAGGAATGAAAGCTTAGACACCGTACAAGGCCAGCACATCATACAGTGCAGTAATTTTTGGCACCATCTTACTCTATTGCATTAAGAGAATTTCTCCTGGTGATGGGCACCCTCAAATCCAGGGGCAAACCTCTACTTACTTACACAACTTCCTTGGAATTTCTTGATCAGTACAGCTTTCCTTTGAGGCCCTGAAGTCACAGGTAACTATCACAATCCAATTAACATTTATCCTCTTGCATGGAGTTTTGAACATTTCCAGAAGGAGTCGTCTTAGGAAATCATCAATGCACCAGTAGTTCTTGCAGTAAGTTTTAGCAATGATCTTAAAGTATATTTTTCTTTATGCCTTATAATAAGATAAGTGAGAGCACAAATGTTTGAGAAAGCTAGGAAACCACTGAATAGAGGCTCAGAAGTTGCCAAAAAACTTAGGTATAAACTCCTCCCCTTTGCTCTCCATTACAATGAATCTGGAAGGCATTAATAACAATAATAGAGAGGAATAGTCTTGGAAAGAAGAGGGACGCTAGCCTCCCCATATTTACGCAGTTTCCGAGTCTCTGGATCGCCTCCTGAAAGTGTATCTCTCCGTCTGCATTAACTACACAGGGAACCCCTGACAGGAGCCTCCTAATGGAAAAACCTCACTTTGGCACCCAAAGCTGTGCATGTGTGTGGGCTGGGGCTGCCACAGGACCAGCAGCCACATGACGGATGACTTAGCCTTCAAGAGCCAATGGCCAGTAACCAAAAGGATACAGAGAACTCCCTTCGGTGCCAGAATCCAGCAAAGCGCAGCCAGATTTCCATCACGGGTCTGTACTGTGAGACAGCCCACGCAGAGGGTCCACAGCCGCGTTATTAACAGCAGAAATGCTGAACGCCGTCTTGCTTGGGTACCTTAGTTCCAGCTACTCCTGAAAATTCCTCTGGGAATGTCGCCTCCCGTCTGCTCTTTGAGTACGTATCTGATTCCCAGTGGCTGCTCTCCAACGGGGACTGAATAAGCCTTTGGATAAAGCTGGCAACCAAACCCCCTCCCTTCTGAAGTGCTTCGAAGAAGAGTAAGAAAGTACATCTGCTATAATGGGTATGAGAACTATCAATCTGGGATAAAAAATGAGCATGCCAAGCCCCTTGGCAGCTTTTAAAAAAAATGTATTTCTCTTAATCAACACTGCATTTAAAAGTGACCCATGCACGCCAGTGGGAGAGAAAGCTGCTCAGGAATTTATTTAGGATGACTTTATAAGCTAAGTGAGAATAAGAAGCGTACTAAGAATGATACTAGAAAGGAAGGCACTTACTACTAGGAGAATAACTCATTTTCCAAGCACTGACAGCAACCAAAACCCCAAACGACCTGTAAAAATCAATCAGGTTCTGCACCACTGCACGATGAGGCAGCTAGAGCAACCATCCTCTAACACCTCTGCACGGAAAAGCCTTCCTTTGCCTCCTGAAATCAGTCAGCCAGAAGCCCTGTGTTCTCAGTTAACTCATCTCCTGCAAAGCAAGGAAGCTGTGTTTTGGACGGACTGAGGATGACGGGGTTTTTCTTTTCTGGCAGAGGGAAGCAAGCCCCAAATGCCCATCCAGATGAAGATGCGCGAGCAATGCAGCACGGAAAACTACGCACTTTCAATACCAAGAGCCGGTGCAATCAGTCACACGAAATAATGCGGCAAAACTTTCTACGAGAAACCAGGAAGCAGTTAAACCCCACAGAAATTAATTGCAAAGCTGCTAAAGGTCAGCCTCTAAATTTACACCAAGTTGTACATTACGAAGCAGCACACCGGAGCTGATCTTGCACCACAGCCAGAGCTCACACGGCGCAGGTACTGCCAGCAGTGCAGGCAGCTTCAGCCGTGACTGCAGATAACCAGCACCTTCTGCTCGTTCTAAGAGCTGCCTGTGAGAGCGGAGCATCCCGGAGCAAGGGGAACGACCCTGCCTTCCACAGCGGAGCTAACAGAGAGGCGCGTATCTTCACCACCCAAACCTCATCGCTTCCAATCCGAGATTTGGAATACTATAAATCACTGCTTTACGCTTAGCATTGGCCTTCATGGCAAAAATCTCACCTTTTCACCCATCACCTTCGTGTGTGCAGAACTGCCTCCATGTATTACGAAACAAAAGGTTTCTGTCACCTCAACTCGTACGGCCCCGTCACCCGGCTGCCTTCTGCCCAAAGCAGCCAGCCCAGAGAGGAAACATACTTCTCCACCAACAGCAACCCTGCGGCCAACAATATTAACACATCCCTTGTTTTCAGGTTGCTGGCACAGCTCCTATAGAATTTACTTTTACAAAAGTAGCTACTGACAACTCTGCTTGCGTGGCTTTTTACAGAATGCTTTTTTTTCTACAAGTTAACACGCGTAGTGAGAACACCAAAGTGCACAAACCCCACCAGCCAACAGCAAAGTGCCTCCTTCCCTTGCATACAATTCATGGCATAACAGCTTTTAGATTATAACTTTTATAATATAAAATTATGCCCGAAAAAGCTTTCTTTTGCAAGTTTAAAAAAAAAATAAAATTCCTTAGTTCCTTTGCAGGCAAGCATCCAAATTAAAAATGTCTCTTCTCAAGAAAGACTGATCTCTCTGCAATGGAGCTACTTTCAAGAACATAATTTTAAAAACTCTTATTTTTCTCACAGAGGAACAGAAATAACTTTAGCTTTACTGTGAACAGGAGAAAGTAAACATTATTGCTCATTTCAAGATATAGGAGGACAGGTTTATTAGAATTCTTTACTTTTAGAAACATGATTTTTTTTTTTTTTTTTACAGTTCATTAGATGAGATTTCAGGGAATGCAGCAAATTAATAAACTCAGAGAAGCCACAAACACTTGTATTCAGGGAGTCTTTAGAGAGTGACCAGTGACTGCTTATTTACGCAGTAACCTTTTTTTTTTGGCTAATGATATTTAATTTCCTACGTAACAGTTTTTCAGTGATTAAAAAACCCAAAACATAATGGAACTCAGGCAATAGCTATCCCATGCTTTATCCACTGTCAAAGTTTGTTAGCTGGCTAGAGGGCTTGCATATACAAAGTCCATTAATTTTACTGGAAAGGAGCAAAGGGACAAATAATTAATTATAAGGAACACTGGGCTCTGCACATCTCACCCACAGCATTTCTTAATATATTTCTCTCTGTTAATAGAGCTGTTTTCAGTTTTGCTTCCTGCGTAACATTTAGTGAATAACATGCAGTCAAAATACAGAAATATCCTTGGGCATATTAGAACCTACAGTTATGTTCAGAGGCATACATCTGCCTCTAATAGATTTAATTAGATTTGTATTATGTAATAAATGGAATGGGCATGAACTAATAAATAGAGGAAGAAAATGGGCATGAACTGCTGAACAAAGGAGTGAAAAAGGAAACTAATGTAATATATTTAGAACCACAGAATGGTTTGGGTTGGAAAGGACCTTAAAGATCATCCAGTTCCAACCCCCCTGCCATGGGCAGGGACACCTCCCACTAGCCCAGGTTGCTCAAAGCCTCATCCAGCCTGGCCTCGAGTAAAGAGAAGTACAGCCTACTGTATATTAACAGGAATTAAATTCTTACCTTTGTTATTGTATACATCTAGATAATTTGGTGCAGAAAAAATTGTGATTAGTGAAGGGAAGCCTGTTGTTTGGCTTTTCCTGTACATACGGTACCTAAAAGGAAAGAGAAGACACTAATTACTGCCCAGTGTTGTATGTGTATTTGTCACCGATCAAATATAGTGCAAAAAACCTTAGTGTGTTAGTGCACTGGCTGCTAACAAATGCCAAGACAGAAAAACATGCAGATGTGCTTTTTAAAGTCATTGAAAAAAAAATATGTCCTGCAAGCTTATTCATTATATCTATTTGGGATGGCCAAAAAATTAAAAAAAAAAAGGCTTATTGGACCAACGTATAATCAGTTAAGCATTAAACCTGCAAGTAACTGGAAGCAAACCAACCAAATAGTACTTTTGTTTTATTAAGACACAAAATAACACCAAATACTGCTCTTTAGTCTTCAGCTACAAGAAACTGGAGAATCTGGCAAACATCCACAATAGCTGCACTGAAAGGATTGTATAGCTTCAATGGAATCCGTTCTACAAAATTTTATTTTTCACCCTTTACTGGAAAGCAATACAATAAAAATGAAATTTCACCACCCTTGGGTATTTCATGCCAGTTATTTTTGGCAGAGTAATATCTTGCTTTTAATTGCATTGGGGTTTTTAAGTATGCGATAATTCAAACATTCAGAATAGCTTTTTATATGCATAGTGAGAATCGACCTCATTCCTACAATCTTGCTACTTTATCTTTTATTATTGTTCAGGTTGGGTAAAGTTTCCACCTCCAAATCAACACATTAATAATTTATGCAAGATATGCAAAGCTATTTATTCAGATACCAATCCTTCATTAAAATCTCACAAGTACGGTACATTTCAATGAATAGGTAATTTCTTATAATTTTTTTAAGCAGCATAAAAAATTCTGTCCTTACACAGGTAACAGTTTTATAAGGGAACCATCAACACCACCCAGTGCTTGACCTGGATTGTTTTTGCACACTGTGTCTTAATAAACTCCTTCAATTCCTGACTGATAGCCCTGCATGAAATAATTTTTGGCACAAGTTTATTGTCTTGATAAAGTGTAAAAGCAGAAGTTTCAGGTAGGTGTGAAAGACTTAGGAGATGACAGTTCTGGCATTCGTGAGCCAAACCACTTCCCAGGCAATCAGCGTGTCAGAAGGCTCAGGCACATTTGCAAAACTTCTTTTGCTGAGCTGAATTTGTTTTCCTTCCCAAATTTGGCATCAAAATCACTTTTGGTCATTTTATGCCACTTAAAATCACTAAGGATATGTAAGTGGGATATATGAGGACTCATTAAGTCCTGTAACTCAGAAATAATCATGTAAGACATTCTAATGCTAGCTTATGTTTCTATAGCATTAATAACAAGTGAAAGCTGTTGCAACTTAATGTTCAGTTTTCCAGTTCATTCTCAGTTATTCTTTCTTTCCTTGCTCTTGTTTGACAATGGTAAGCCATTATTCATTCTTAGTACGCCCTCTCCAAACATACTTACCCAGCATCCTGGGCTTCGTGAGCTCGGAGTATAGATAACAAGTTATTGTGCTGTAGGAATTCACATACAGCAGGGTAACTGTTGGAAGAAAACAATAACACCTGTAATGGCATAGCACCACATTTAGCTCTAACTTTCAAAAAATGTTTTATCCAACATCCATCATTCATGACATCAGTCCCTCTCTGAATCCAGTAGCGACGCTAGCAGCATCACCTTTTTGCATCCCACCCCATAACCACGTGGAGACGAATGCTGGAAAGCTGCAATTAATTATGTAACAACAATCACCCCGTCACTTGTGAGAAAGAAAATAATTTCTTCTCTTATACTTTCAGACTCAACGTGCTCTGAAAAAGAAAAATGTGATGCAGTGGTTGCCTGCAACAGAAAATGTCCTTGCCCACTAACCACAGTCTGGACAGCAGGTAATAAGGTGGTCTGTGGAAAGAGAGGGAGAAAGACAGAAAGAAGGAAGTCAAATCAGTCTCTAAACTGGAGATGTTTGATCTTCTGAACTTCATCTCCTTAATAAACAAGAATTAGCTTTTCCCTTGGCAACTTAAAATGTAAATTCTGTGACGTTCAAAAGCCCCAAAATGTGCCCATCTTTCCAAGACGCGTTCTACTGTATGAGTGCAGACAGAATCACGAGGTATAAATGGTGACAGAGGAATATGATCGAGGAATCTATCGTATCTTTCACTGCACACGGACAGCGTTCCTTTCAAGGAGAACGGAGGAGCCCTTTCTTACAACCTGAGCACTGTGAAAACTGTTCTTGTTGTAGAAGACACTGAACACATATGGAAATCACATACAACAAAAACAAAACATAGCGTAACCCAAACGCAGAAATAGTAAGTTTTTTAGAGAAAAGCTATTTAAAATAACTAAATAAATGTTACAGAACTTCAAACGACTCCATTTTGTTGCTTTCAAAAAGAACTTTTGGGTTTTTTTTTCCTGTAGTGACTGTTTTCTCGCTTTTAAACCACTGGTGACTCTCCGTGATGGAGAACAAGCACGATGGCCATCTATCACTTTGAGACAGGAAGCAAAACCTCTCTTCTCCTGTCATTAGTAATTTCATACAAGAACCCAAGAAACTTCCTGTTTTCCCTGTAAAAAGCCACGTGTAACAAGAGCAAAACAGAACAAAGAACATTCATGGAAGAGGGTAAAGGAGAAGTAGTGTTGGAAAAAAAGAGATTTCACAGATTTGGCAAAACCTTACCAACCCCCTTAAAAACGTCTTTATTCAGATGACATCCAGAGCTCTTCCCTTTTCTCCCTCTTTGGGCCAGTCCTGTACAATTTCTTTTGCCTTATTCAGGTTTATTTCCCACCCTTGAAACCAAGCCATCGTTCAGCTGACTGCTTTGTATTTCACGACCTTTCAGCAGGGTGGGAAGCGGGCTGGCACGGGCAGAGAGCTGGGCTGCCTTCTGAGCACAGCCTGCTCCAAAGCAACGTCTGACCTGACACGGACCAGGAGACAGACTTTCCAGGATCTGAGGCCCAGGATGTGACACGTAGACGTTATCATTTCCTCTTCTCATTGCTGTGCACGTTGGAGAGCAACAATCAAACCCATTGCTCCAAAAAATCAAAATTGGTGGCAAAAGGTGTAAACCTTACATAGCAGCTCTGAAATGACACCTGATGGCTGAAGGAAAAGCAAACCAGACCCTGCATAACATCTATTCACCATGCTGATGTCCCACTATCGACTCAACTCTCCCATAGTTCCAACAATAGAACAGCCAGAAAGGCTGAAAGCAGGTAAGACAAGGTGTTAGGGAGGACACTGAAGTATCTCTTTTTCACAGCATCACTTCTGTGCTGGTTCTGCAGCACGGTGGGCTTGCAGCGTGCCTGTAAATAACACCAACTCGCTGAGTCTCTGAATCTCCCAGGGTAACTCACACACAGGTATGATGTTACAGGACCATCCTCACTAGCAAAGACCTGACAAGAGCAGGCTGCTTTGCAGTACCGTAGGGGTAAGACCTGGTAACACTGTTATGCAAAATGTTATGCTAAACATAGTGAACAAGTTAAAAAAAAATATCTCAACTAAACATTCTAGAAAAGACCTGCTGTCCCAGCGATGATTTCATGGACCACCTTCAGAGCCCCCTTGCAATCACTTAACAGCCTCAACAGCTGCTGACTTCATGCATGAAAGAGATGAAAATGAATGAAAAAAAATTGCAAAAATGTAATGCATCATCTTCCTTCAGTTTATCCAAGAGAAACACTACAGCTTGCTTCCAGCCTTCCTGGACGTTTTGAAGATGAAATGTCATTTATACAAAGCCAACAGAATGGTACATTGCTGGTTTTGGACTTGACCCATCCAGTATATATTCTCAGTCGCAGGTTTGGTATTTGGAATTGTCTAAAAAGATTGCCATTATAAAATAATTTCAATTCCCAAATTATGTGGGGTATCGTTTTGGCAACTGCAGTGATCTCAAATGCTGACAGGCTGCCATTCAAACCACTGGCAAATGAGAACTAATTTGCATACATTTATTTTCATAATTAATTGTGAAGAAATGTAGACTTATGGTACATTTTGTTTAGAAATTTTTACATTAACTTCTGAAAACCAGGGCCTATAATGAAAAATCTGATAGACAGTTGATTATGTTCATTATCAGCGCAGCTGCTCAAAATGTCTAGCCTATTATTTTTTTTTCATAGTATTCTCTTCATTCAGTGTTAAGTACCGCTTTTAAAGAAGACATAATGAAGTGGTAAAAAATGTTCCTAAATAGACATGATAGGTTCTTCTTTCCATTTCGAAGTACAAAACTAGTTTGGTTTTTTTTTTTTTTTTAAATCCTTAATTATCTTATTCTTCATAAATCCATGGAAAACAGACCTCTACTAGCAGAATTTGGCTGATTCGACAGGGCTCACACCTAGAAAGGCAGAGACGCCACATCATGCTCACATACAAAATACACACATACAGAAAAATCTGGTTGCCCTCTTTTCTGTAAGTGAATAGCATGGTATCTGTAATGGGCAAGCACTCATATTACCCAGGCCACTACAACTCATGAGAAGTCTATTTGGTTTTTTTTTTTTTTTGAAAAAGGCAAAACAATTCTCAGGCATTTTTCTTCAGCTACTTGTTAAAGCGGGTGCTGGGGAGCAGCAAAGTTTTCACCCTATGCAGCTATTACATACGCTAGGCTGGTTGCAACAATAAATACAGGGCTTTCTCCAGCACTTGAACATCAGTTTGCTCCTGCCCAAATGCAGTTTCTTATTAATATTACTCAACACAAAAATACATGCCCTCCAGGTAAACAGCAGGAAGTCTTGCAAAATTCCAAGAAAACAGAGCTTATGGCAAAAGTTCTCAGAAACAAGCTTTTACAGAAAAGACTTCTGCTTGGAGATTATTTTTTCTAATATTTTTAAATAAAAATTACCATCTTTTAATACAATTCCCTACTATTTTTTCTCATCGCTACCCTTCCAGAAACACTCTCCTCCTTGCCCTGCTTTGCAGAGCCCAGACTGTAATTCAGATGAGCCAGAAATAAAGCAGTTGGCCAAGAGAGAAAACAAACAAACACAGACACCCCACGCAACAGGCTTTTCCAGAACGACCCTGCCTTCTGCCTGCGCTTCATGTGTCATGCTGAATCACGGCTGAGCAGTGACTCATGGAGAAAACAAAATACCCCACCACTAAGCTAGAGAGATGTTATTCTCCACGGAGTGTGTGACTGTGGTATTCCCTACTTTGGCATCCTTTTTTCATTAAAATGCCTCATGCATAGTTTACTAGTTCTGAGGCCTCTTTTGCATGATCACTGATGATTTCTGAACAGTTTTGGAAGAGAAGCAAGACTTTACTAACACGAACCAAAATGGCAGAGGTTTTCATATTGCTCTTCCACCAATAACTGGAAAAACTGGATGAACTGAATCTATTTTGTTTCATATCCTTCACCATACCACTAATGCAGAGGCGTAAACATTTCTTTTACAAGAGGACATTCACATTTAGCCCCCCAGCTTTTGTAAGATTACATGCACATGCAAGAAGCAGTTTTCATGGAAGCCTGTTAGTGTCACACTTTGGTCCCCAACAAGGCAAATGCTGCTGCTGCTCTGCTGTCCTAGGCAGCTCCCAGCACATCTCTCTCCACCTGCTTTTTCATGCCTTGAGCTGTGCTGTCTCCAGAGCTGCACCGTGAAGGGGAGCAGGGAACTGCATGGGATTAGAACAAATAAACACATTATCTTTTATTTGCAGAGTTGTTCTTTGAAAATTGGATGTGTTCCCAGGTCTGCTGGAGCACACAAGCAGTTTTACCAACACAGCTGGGCAGAGGATGTGAGGGCAGTAAAAATCTTCTGGCTTGGGAGAAGGGAAAAGTGGGCAAAAGAATCTGTTTAAAGTGCTGCAAAAAGTCATTCCTACAACCGTGCCTCACACTCTGAGGTGAAACATGCTACAGCCTTCAAAAGCTTTCAGCAGACATTTCTCTCGTCCTTGCATGCTCACAAGCTTCACATGCATGTAGAGCAAACCCCTGCAATGGTGTGCTGATTATTCCACTCCAGAGCACCTGCAAGTCCAACCATTTCCCTGCTATCCATGCCTTAGAGGAGTCTGCACTGCCAACCATTCCTGCCGCTGCCAACCATTCCTGCCTTCAGTTTTTTTTGTCGCTTCTGAAAAATATAACAACGCAGTCAACAGCCAAACAGCTTTATAAAGCTCAGCATTCCTTAACAACTGATACTAGACTCACTAAGAAAAGCCAAGAGAAGCTGGAGCACCATGCCTGCAGAAAACTTCCGAGTATCTGCTCTACTTCTGAGGCTATCCATTGACTTGGGCCAGGCTCACGGCACTCCCGTGCTCTTGTTAACAGTCAGTAATTAGCCAAGTCTTACACACACAGGTGATCCCAGAAAAGCAAGTGGTGCAACCAAACTCACAACATTCCTGCCCAGAGCTTTGACACAAAGGAAACAAAACAAGCTGTGTGTGGACCCAGTCACAATTTTTCCCTGCTAGGACCATGCACGCTCATAGTAACTTTGTCCGAATGCAATGAAAGAACATTTTAATTCTTCATCCCATCCAGTAAATCTCAGGGGAGCAACAACACTCCCCATCCTAGTGTAGTTTAGAAAGGAGAAAGTTTTCCCCACGTGTCAACAATTGCCTAAACACACTTAGTGGCTGTCTCTCCATAAGTTAATATTATTTTCTCAGAGAAATAAAGTCCACCTGACTTAATCAAGCTTTCTGATCGCTGAAAGAAGCCATTCTCAAGACGATAAGTAACAGTATATCTTGCCAAATCAGATATATTGCTTATAGAAATGCTGGAGAGTTAGTGTACCACTAGTCCGTGAAGTAAGTGCAATGGGTCACTGGCAAGAGCAGTACACCCTAAGTGCAAAATAAACAGTCACTAATTAAACTCAAGGGAAAACTAAATAAACAAAGAGGAAAACTTCTTTACCAACCGGATCAGCTGAAAAATCGAGGGGCGGAGGGGGTGGGGGTGAATATTAATTCCCTCTTGTTCATAACTTTCCCCGAATATGAGACTATTTTGGGTAAGGATGAAAGAAAAGCTTCATTTAACTCGTAACTAAAAAACAATTTCCACAACTAGCACTCCATTAATTATTTCTGTCTTCTCATGAATTTGCATCAAACGTGACCACGACGGGCCTTAAATTTCAGAAAATGGAAATGAAATCTCATGACTATTGCTCTCCGTTCCCTTTAAGGTACAGAGAACTTCAATAAATTTCCAAGAACTACTTAAATTTCACAGCTACTTTTCACTGTGGCACTGTGCTATTGCTGTTTCCAAGGTTGTATAAAATTTGACAATCCACACCACGAAACGCTGCTGGATGCAAAAGGCGTTGACTCTTACAACCGAAGAGTTGAAGCTGACTATTCTTTACATCTCTAGATGACAGGCTAGGCCCGTGGTTTCAAAATCTGACATTTTACATAACAGTTTCAAGAACTCTTACACAAAAGGAAGCTTCTTGAAGAAAAACCTGACTAGTCTAAAATCCAATAGGCTGTATGGGAGCGATCACCTGGGAAGACTACTATAAGCTAGAGTCTTTATCCTTTCTGACTGGTATTTACCTATCTCACAAATGAGTTTTGGTTGAATGGCGATTTCATGTACTACTGAGCTGGTAAGCCCTGTCAACATGTTGCACGTACCCAGTTATCCACATCACTGTTATTTTCCCCATACCGTTCTGTTAGAGGAAAAAAAGTCACTTGAAACTTGCCATTATAATGAACATAAAATGAAAGCTATTTATTACAGTTCGTTCCTGCAATTGATTAAGAGATCTTAATCATCTAGAAATAATTTCCCTGGCTCACATGTGTGCCTGAAATCTTCCTGACCTTCCTTTAAAATGTCCACTGCTATCTTTCAACTTTCCTTTCTGGAAATGACTGAAGAAACGAAGAAGTTTTATTCACTGAAGAATAAACAAAGTTAATCCTTATCAACAGACGTTCCTGGAGGAGGACTGCATAATTCAGTCCTGCCTTTACAAGCTGAGCTAGATGTTCAGTGAAATCTGCTCCTTTTCTCAGGAAGTAACTAGAAAAGGCAAACACAATCAGATGCAGCACACCAATCAATACATACTTTTTTTTGCCAGGGATTACCATTAGGTGAGCAACCAGCGACCTTCCAGAACAAGGAGGCACTTCTTTGGAGAGCACCACTTGCCTTTATACAATCTCAGACAACGTGACTCCAAGCTAGTCATCTGCTTGAGTCATTAAGCAGTGACATGTCCCTCACACATGACCTGACAATTAGGTATCTTCCAAGTATTTCCTCTTTTCCTGAAATATGCACTTTTCTGAATATGAGTCAGGATACAGACTAGATCTGATGTATTTTCAGGAAGAAACTGATATATGTTTTAGGGGAATTTTATGGTAATTGTAAGAAACAGAGCTCTGGGAAAAAAAAAACCAACCCTAAAATCTAAAAGTTGTTCCAGTACATAATAAGCCCTGTGTCTAAGCTCAACACATGCTTGCAAAGCTTTGCACATTTGTAGGAGAGGTTCATGAGGGGAAACCGCTATTACTCACTGTTTACAGTGAGCAGTGCCCGGGAGTCCCAGGCATGCTCCACGTTCAGTGCTGCTGGGAGGAAGAGGAATTATTTCAGCCCTCAGACCCATAAGCCCATTTCCGCACAGATCAACTGTTTGCAACCGTTTGACACCTTCTTTCATCACGAGATCAAGCGCATTTATCGAGCACATTCCAGATGGGATGGATCTGAAGGCAGCGGTACAACCTGCTCACAAAAGGTGCACAGTGGCAGCCCAGGCTGCAGTGCAAAAAAAACCATTGATTTACTTTGGACATGTTACTAAACAGCAATGGGCGAGCTATGCTCAAGGTGAGATTTTTCTAAGGTAACTAAAAGAGCTGGACTCCTCACTTCTGCTCTAACTTGTTGGGAAAACTTAAGTTTGCACGTCATTAGCACGGGCTGCAGCAGAACTGCTCCCTTCAAAAGGTTCAACAAGCTCTTAATGTTTCAATAGCATCTTCACATTGCTCCTGAACAAAAATTTTTTTTTTTAAGTTAAGATTTCACTGGATAAATTGCTCAATTTGCCAATTAACCTCCTCCCCTGCCAGTTTTATTACTCTGGTGTCCTTGTAAATTGTTCTTGACTACTGTAACACAAAAAAAAAAAAAGAAAAACCCAAACAAAAATAATTCCCTCAAAATCCCCCCCCAGTGTCAGAGGAGGGTACAACGCAATCACCGCTGCTGTTCATGAGGTAACGCAGGCCCATCCTGTGATGCAGAGAAGATGGAAGCAGTGCTTCAGAGGTTCTCCATCACCAGCTCAGGCAGACCTCAGGGGTCTCCACAGGACTCGGTCTACAAACTGGAACCACAGAAAGGCAGCAGCCAGCACCCAAGCAGAACTGGGACAAGGGAACCGTTCGTCGCTTGCTTTGGTCTCCCTGTGCACTGCCAAAGAGGGGACAGTGGGACATCCCCTGGCACCCAAGGAAACCCACTCATTTAATGGAGACAGGAGGGAGAGTCTTCCGACCCTTTACACCAAACCCCCTGTGCTCAAAGGACAAGTACCACTAAGCAGAGGAGAAACAGAGAAGAAAGCCTCCTTTAAACAGCCACAAACTAACCCGCAGATTTGCTTTAGATGTCCTTCTGTCCCCATTACCATTACTTTTTTTCAGGAGTATTCTCACAGTTACATGTCACTAACATCAACAGAAAGAAATAATTTTAAAAATGAATTACAACGATGTCTTTGCATTTAAGTCCACACTTGTTTGTGCAAGAATGTCACAGGCACTTGTCTGCATTTCTGCTCTCAGCAAGTCCCATTTAACCAGTGCTGTTCAAATCCTGAATTTCTTGCGAAGAACTATTCCCAAACACAAACAAAAGTTTGATAAAACTGAAAGAAGAAAAAAAAAAGCACCTGTGTATGGGAAATCACAATTTTTACTTACCCTGCAGAGCAACAGGTAGCGAGTTTTCCAATGCTGGCACCTTTCATTCAAAATTAAGTTCTAATTTTCAAACCAGAAATGTAGTTACTCCTTTTTCAAAGTGACACATTCCCTAACTTACAAGAAGAGAAATAAGCAACATACACAGGCTTTGGCGAATAAAATTAAGTCACTTTAGAGTTTCCCAATTGTGGGTGAAAGCAAGATAAAAATAAACCAAACATGAAATTACCTGAAAACAGGGCAAGCCGGCAGAAAAAAAAAGTCCCAATTATCTAAGTAGTGCCACAAACTTCAAGCAAACATTTATTCTGCAAAAGCAGAACAAGTTCACATAGAGAAACCCATTTGAAGTAGCAATATTCACCTGTAGAAGTACGAGCAGCCCCTGACTGTGTTGTGAGTAAAGTGTTCCTGAGTCTTCTCGTTCCCAAAGTCCTCCAGCGGGTCTGACCACAGGATGTCACACATAGGTCCGTATGCAGGTGGTTCCTTGAATCGATCTAACTAAGAAAAATAGGAGACAAAAAAATACTAACTTCTTTCAACTGTGTATCACCGAAATGCTGAGGCCAAGTTGCTGTTTTTCATTCCACGGGTTGTCAAACAAAGAGCCAAACCAATCTATTTTTCAGCTTAGAGATGCTCTCAGCTTTTAAGTAATGGGTTTTGAATAACAGTACAACACTCCTTGCTAACACTGACAAAGATGAGAAGGAACAGATATAACCAAAAATTGAGAGATACAGAGGATTCCTATTCTACATGAATTTTTGTGTGCATTTTTTTCCTTTTTCTACTTTTTTTTTTTTGGTAAGAATTTCAGCAGATGAGAGAAGATGGTATTTCTGTATTTTGTAATCTTTCAAACATCATGGCACTCGATTTACATGAGTGAGGCATTTCAAGAAAAAAATGCCGTAGTTATTTCAAAGCAAGTTCCCATTTCGATTTAATACATTTTCACAAAAAAACTGTATTTAAATAACATCTCTGCATTACAGCATCTTGCCATGACATTCTTGTTGCTCTCATAAACTTAACCCTAATTAAACAGCTAAAAACACCTCTTTCTGCCTATTGGTAGTAAAAAATTCAAATTATATCGCATCATACTGAAAATAAGACAAAGTACAGCAAAACAGGGAAATATTAAAAACCAGTATTTCTCTGCAAGAACTCTTTAAGATAAAAACATCCCTTGTTAAGATGCTTGTATGAATCAGCTTCACAGTCCAAAATGTTCTCTATGTGGACCAGAAAGATCAAGTAATGATTTAGTAGCATACCTAACATATTCCCCCTCCCCTCCCAAAAAATTCAGAGAAAAAATTGGTTTTATATGTTTTCAACACTCAGTTAAAAAGTTTTCATAAGAGACCCCTACAATTTTACTTTTGCATCCTCATCATGAAATATCCACAGCATTCCTACACTAACATATTTCAGCCCTCTACCAATTGATGCCTTTGTAAATATAACTCATTTAAATTAAATAACAATTCATAAATATGCAAAACCTGATGATTGCCAAAGATTAATAAACGGTGGGGCGGTGGGGGATGTTAAGACGTTAATGACACTAATCTAGAATCTGAGAGCCAAAGAATTTTACTCTGCCATTACGTTGTTGCAAAGCCAGATAATTTTTAGGCAGAGAATATTTTTACTTAATAAGATAGTGAATCTTTACCTCAGAAACAAAAACTTTACCTTCAGTAATTTTCAAAAGTGCAGTTAATACTGTAATCTAATTGCTTTTAAACCAAAACCTGTAATTAACAGCTGAAGTTTGTTTTTTTTTAAAACATATTAATTTCTTAGTAGCCTACAAATTAACCTCAGAATATTATTTATCTTTGAGTAACTTTAAAGCTCAGAAGTATATAACCACGTTTGCAAGTCTCAAACTGCGAGTAAGAAACAAGAAAATATTTTCTGTTGGAAACACTAAGAATGAATGGTTTAAATACCTCATTTCAGAAATACCAACTGAGACCTCTTTTACAAAACACCTGAAAAAAATTAATCCTTGATAACACGCAACAACACTGGATTACGTGAAGAAACCATTTGACATTGTTCTCTGAATTTTCACGTGATTCATAAGAAAGTTCTCAGAACACAAGAGTACCACCCCAGCATCAACCCACCCAGCCCTGCTCAGACCATCTGCTGGGCACTCCAATGCAGCACCACTAAAATGTGGCAGGACCTACTGAAAATTAAGCTCTTGACTCTTTTTAAAATAATCATGTTGCTTTGACTATATTCATTACAATTCTACCATACTTTTTTATTCTATGTTTTAAGTACTATGATGTTTTTCTAGAGCTATTTTTATCTCTTCTCCAAGAAAGCACAGAATGCCTAGGAAGGCACGAGGAATCATCATGCCTACATTGTGCTAGTAGGTAATACTTAAAAGAAACTAATGCTATGTATTCATTCGCTCCTAAATACTTCTATACACAACATATTTTTATTAGAACCCAAAAATGGTAAATCCTTTGTTTTAGTGGATACTGGTGATTTCCTCACCTCAATAAAATATGACTAATTGCAGCAATTATTTTTATGTTCTATTTAAAAAGACCTTTAAAAGGTGATAATGTCAACCTGAATGTCAACATGACATAGGAGCATCTTACACAAATGAACAACAGTGAGAAAGGATTCAAGTTTGAGTTGCTGGTGACTAACTCATCACTTACTAGAGCTGACGGCTATTCAGACTTACTTTTCTGATGTCATCTAAGGTGTTGATCTCTGGAGACAAGCCACCGTGTACGCACAGGAATTGTTGGTTCATCAGAGCAGCCAAGGGAAGGCAGTCGAAGGCATCCATGCAGGCATCATACACACGTTCTGAATATTTGATTTTACCTTTTAAAGGTTAAGATGGTATCAGAAAATGCCATCAATATTTCAGAGGAAAAAAGAAATTAGGATGCTGCTTAATATCTCAGTCTTGCTCTCTCTTACACTGAGAACAGTTTCAAAACTTCTCTCATGCAAAAAAAAAAATCTTTAGGATTATCATTATTCACTACTGGAAAAATTATTTAGATTCGGAGGTGAAACTAATAAAAGGTCTGCCAAGTTTATTATATTTTTCTAAAAAACTCCAAATAAACAATTTATATTATAGTCTGCCATGAAATCTATGCAGCAAGCCTTAAAAAGTCTGCGGAAGGGTTATCACCTACTACATTATCGCTCAGTTACTCCCTATGAAGTAATCAGAACTTTAGCCCAGTCCCTTATAATTAATTATCTACAGAAATGCCACTATGAAATGAATGAGGTGGTACAACGACGCTGAAATATTAATTTACCAGTAGGCTATTAAACTCAGTAAACCATGAAGCCTTTGAGCCAATTAGCATTTCCTTTATCCCCAGTGCCAAAAAGGAAACAGTTTTATGGCAACAGCTTCAGGTTACAGTGCCACAGGAAAAAAAAAAAGAAAACCAACTTCATTGTGCAGGTGAAGGTCTACATCAATGAGCTTTTGTGGGTCACTGTATCCTTTCTTGCAACACAGAAAGGAATTCCTATGAAAGGAGCAGACCAAAAAGTTTATGCCTACTTACAGGGTAAATGGGAAAATGTTATACTTAAAGGAAAACAAAACAAAACAAAAAAACAACACAAAACCCAAAAAAACAAGTCAACAACCAGACAAGTGATGGAGGTGAGTTAAGAGGAGGAAGGTTATAAGGCAGACTTACATTCTTGCTTAAATGTGAAATACTCTGTTAAATGTCTACATTCATGATTCCCACGAAGTAAAAAGAGTGTTCTGGGGTAAAGGATTTTCAAGGCCCACAAGTACAGCACACACTGCAAATCAGAAACAAGAAACAAAGATCATTAATGATGTCATTCAACCACTACGTTCCCCACCACCGAAAAAAGCAGCAGAAGCAGTATTCTGTGCGAAACCTTTATTTTCACAACAGTTTAACGTCACTCCTCATACAGTACACGCACACACTTCTCTATGCTCCAACCTGGACTGGCTGAAACTAGCGTCAGCATATTCTGATGAACTTGTACACTTTTGCTAAATGGTGTTTCCCTGCTCCTCTGTGCATTGCCTTCAGCGGCCCCAGCTATCAAAAAAATCATTGCTGTGCATCTCTGCAATGAGGTGTGTGCTCTCCACCCAGCAGGTTGGGCAGAAACCTGCCGTGGAAACAATTTCACCAGCAGATCTGCATTTCCCGGCTTGAAGAAAAGTTGCCTTAGAACAATTTAACCCATGCTTCAGGAAATACCTCAGCTTCCAGTGTTAGAGAGGTTTTACACAAACATTTATTCATTTTTCACTTAACATTGTTCTGTACAAACAACCGAGAAAAAAAAAAAGCCACAAAGCTCTTGCATTAAATCAAGTTACTACAAAGCTTTTATAAAACCCTTTATCTTTCTAAAAGATTTCTACTTGAGATGACATTTCTTCTAGACATGTTTTTAAAGATAAACAAGAAGACTCGGAGAGGCTAATCTCTGCTCAGACCTCTTAAAACCACCCAATTAAAATAGTTGTTTTGGGAACAAAACGGAAACAGCAATGATGCCAAAGCATTATGAGACTCTTGATAAATGAGGAAACCTGCAAACTTCACGGGAGATCTATCCTCTGTCCAAGATGACCCTGCTCGGGTACCCGGCTGACACCCTCACAGCTCCGGGAAGCCGATGGAAGATCCCAGGAGACAAACCCACCGTTTGTAAGAACGCTGTACAGACCGCGATGGTCTCTCAAAAAACAAGTTAGAAAACTGCCTGAACAATTTCTCCTCCAATCCTTCCTTTCTTAAATATCTACGAACTGCAAAACTGTTGCATGAGCAGCAAAAGGTGTCAAAACCCCCCCTACTGCTACTTGCAACTACCCCAGCCTTCCTTCCATTGACAAAAATTACTTTATTTACCTTAATAATCAATAGATTGGAAATTCAGAAGGTACTCCTAACTGCAGCTTCTGCTCAGAGTAAAATCAGCAATTTTGTCAACATAATGCCTCTAAATTTGTACAATATCAATTCCCTTCTACAATTCAGAATGTCTTTATAAACAGAATAATTACGTTAATTGCTTCTCAACAGTTTGATTTCTGCTCCCTCATTTGCCACACAGTCCACATCTTAAAAAAAAAAAAACAAACAAAACAAAACTGAAAAAAGGATGCAACACTTAGGTTTGTGCTAAACCTCATGCCATCCACACACAATTACAAAGCAACTTACTGGCTAATGCAAAAAATTAATTTAAATGTTGCGAGATGAGAAATTTAAAATGACACCTCCACCCAGGCAAGAGAAGTTCCAGCTTTTGAAGTTGTATCTAAGTTACCTTAGAACTTCTAGTCTTGCCAAAGCACCTTATAATGTAGAAAAGCACAATGATTAGTGCTTAGAAGTGCTTTTTTAAAAAAAAAAAAAAAAAAAAAAAGAGTGGTTTACATTTCCCTTATAACTAATTTTTTCATTTTCGTAAAGCCTTGACAAGATTGAAATGAGCACTAGGGGCTTAAAGCATCACCCACACCTGGGAAGCAGGGAAAATAAGGAAAGCTGGAAGTTTTATCTCTTCGGCATTTGATACTTTCTTATTGGTAGATCTCTTACATTTTGTTATCACAGATTTATGGTTTTCTATTTTTGATGCTTCTTTTGAAGCACACATGAGAAGCAGACCAAGAAGATTACAGAATCAACTCAGCCCAGAAAGTTCTGTGTTTCCCTCCCACCATTCAAGTAAAGTAAGCCCGCCATTCACTTTCTGTGCTGTTTTTAGTAGCACCATATCAAAGGCTTATTTTGTTTCGATAATTCCTTTAATTTTCTCCCTTTTCTGTTCAGAAGTCCAGTGATGTAATATTGTTATTGTAAACAAGAACTAATTAGCCGACAGTTTTCCATGCAAACTAAACAACAAATACGAGGGTGACAATTTTTCATGGCTTTTCAACTTACGCAATCATTTACATACAAAAACTTATGTCCAAACAACATACCAAGAGCAAGCATTCTGGTTTTATTTTTTTTTTAACCATGCTTTGCATATTGTAATTCTTACTGAAGTAAAAAGATGTACGGTAATTTGCCCTTGTTGAAAACCTGAGTTTACAATCTTCAACTATTTGGTAATACTGCCTCCCAATAGCAAAATTTTTAAATCTCTTTTCCCCCCTCCTCCAACTTTTTTTTCATCAAGAATGTACTACTTCTGAAAAGGAAAACCAAAAGCCCCAGACCTCTTGCACACAGCTCAAGTGAGGTGCTGAAAACACTGAAGAAATCGTTACCATCACCACCAGACTGCAACCACAGCAGCACCTGGAACACGGCGCACTCATGGCAAGAATAACTGAATATTGGAATAACTATCCCAATGTAAACCATGTACCTCCTTACAAACATGCCTGCATTCACGCTACTGGTCTGACCATTTATTACGGTTTTATTTCAGAGACAAAGATACATTGCAATGGTAACCAAAATACAAGAGATGCAAATTCTTGCTGTTTCTGAACTACCATCCCTTGAGCACAGGGAAAGAAAACTCTCAACACTATTGAAAATAAAGAAAAAATTGTATTGCTTCACAACAACCAGGATTTCATTCTCTTTTTTCCCAACTTGGAGGGCATAAAGGATGATCTCTCCTCCTAAAGCTCTGCTGCAGAACAGGGACGACAAGGTAGGGCTGCTTGCATCAACCAGATCTTCAGTGACAACTTACACTCTTTGCCACCACTTTTTGGCCAATGTGCGCTTATTTTACCTGTTTTTTGTGTTTCTAAAACCAGTGCTCACGTACATATGGGTTGCGCATTTAAAAATTAAAAAGACTCCTGCTGTGGAAACAGAATTCTCACGGAATAACAGTGAATCGATTCCTCGGGGTCAGGGTCTCAGCTGTTTCTAAAACGTTCTTCAAGAATCTCATTCTGATCATTCAACTTGTAGTTCATTTGGTTTTTTTTTTTTTTTTTTTTAAAACATCTGTTGAATATTTCCAAGCTCCTTTGAGATCTTGTTTTGCCACCTCCATGGTACTTTAGCACCTTTAGACTTCAATTATTGCAAGACTCCCTAAGTAGCCTTCCCAGATGATTTTATTAAAAGCGATAACACGCAGAATGTTGCTCCTTGCCTTATACTCTTTTCTAGTGTTTAGACTACATCACTCCCATTTCAGCCCTTGGAAAAATCTCCATAAAAAGTGATGAGAAAATTATTTTCCTGACGTGTTCTTCAAATTCTTATAGCTAGTACTTTCAAAACAGGTATCCAAGTGCTGGCTGTGAGCTCTCCCCAATGGACCTCACGTCTTGGTCCCAATGGACCTCACGTCTTGGTCCCAATGGACCTCACGTCTTGGTCCCAGCTACGGTGACGGGTCCCCCAAAGAGATGGAAGCAGTGCAGGGGAACCAGTGCAAGCAACCGCCAAGGACCTGTCCCATGTTCTCTCCCTGCAGCCAAAAGGGGTTCTTGGCCTGGGAATTTAGTATATAGAAAAATAATTTGAATTTGCTGAATTATTGAATATTCATGGCTCTGAGGAGCACTGCCCAGCAAAACTGAGATCTTACAAGATGCAAATTTCTCCTACAGAGAAACATATTTGCTACTGTTATATAGAAGAAAAGGGCACGAAAACTTAGGATAATTAAGGTATTAGGATTTTCTTTGCTCTGAGAGAAGTGAAAAAAAACTCAGCTGACTTCACTGGTAAACTATCCCCGACCAGCCAAACCTACTTGAAATCAAGCTGTTTACTGGGAAACATTAACACACTAAAGCAATGGAGGCAAGTGAAATGTGTTTTTTCTTCCAGTGATGTCCCAGAAAGCACACAGAGACTTGAAAGATGACAAACACACAGCTTCACCAGCATTCACTTCACTCACAGTTTACTAACACAGATTTATTTATATGTAATTATTTTCTTGGGAGAGACCAGTTAATAATTTCTAACAGTTCCCTGAGCTCAGAAGCTACTCAAGTGCCAGATGCTTTTTTAATTGATGCAAGGTCTGATGGTCAAATTACAGACTCACTCCAAATACCTCACTTTGTTCTTGCTCGAAAGACCACAAAAAGTTTCTCCTCCTGAAATTTTGGTCTTTGCATTTGGGAAATGAAGATGTATGAATGTTTCGAACCTTAAAACACAACTCCGTTTTTGTTCATTTTCAGTGTTGGTTTAATTATCCATATCATAACTACCTGATCTGTCAAAAATAATCCTTATGTTATTCCTTATGTACCTTATTATACTCAATTGACATTTAAGCCTGTATGTTTTTATGTGGGATTGAGCAGAAAAATAATTCCAACCGTCCATTTATATAACATTATTAATGCATCATAGTCAGTATTTACTCTGATTGCAATTTTTCCAAGCCTGTGATGAAAAGCAGTGGACATGTATCCTCCCCCCCTACACGGCATGGCACTTTGGTCTGTCTTTCAAAGCAGAGTTTTCAGACTCAGGTAGAGATTAGTCATTCTTCCTTACAACCCATTCCTGCAGAACCCCTTATGCTCTAACTATTCTTTAGATTTAAAAATAGCCCTCTGTTTTGATCATTTGGGCTTCTTTTCTCTGTGACCATAAAACTTGTTTGAAAGCGAGAAGAGAGGGGCTTCTACTCCAGAGGCAGACCCCTGGAATGATGCCTGAGCACAACAGCGAAACATCAGCCTTACAGAGCCAAGGGAAGAAGCACGCTGTATCAGATACTGCAACTTGCAGAAAAGTGTTACTCTAAGTGAAGAACTGTTCTGGCTCTGCCAAAAGGTCCAATCGAAAAGAGGGCAGCTACGGGATAGGATCTGGCCTGTCTTGGTTTCAGGTGAAACAGAGCTGACAATCTGCACAGTAGCTAGTGTGAGGCTGTGTTTTGGATTTGTGCTGAGAAGGCAGCTGATGCTCTATCGACTGAGCTAGCCGGGTCCCACGTTGTGCGAGAAACCCTATCTCATTCTATCTACAGTCTTGCCATTTTTTGTTTTACCCGCTGTAATACCTTTATTAGTCTCTCATCCTGCAACACCTTGCTTAGAACTAATTTTTAAAGACACACAAGACCCCCTCCTTCAAAGAGCAGAGCTAACTCCGGTACAAATGGAACATGAGAAGAATTGATCCCCTAGATGAAAAGCTCCATGGGGCAAGGACTGCCATTTCTGCTGAATGCCTTATACAAATACTTTTCTCTTTTTCCCTCTGCATTATCAAATGCCTTCCACCTACCTTATGCAATTTCTTCCTCTGTTCTTAATGATAATAGCTTACATTATATAGTACCTTTCATCCAGAAGAATCCCAAATGCTTTGCAGCCCACAGACGAGGATTATCTCGCCCACCACCAGAATTCAGCTAGGTCTAGGCTCAATGGTGTCACTTTTACACTAGGTATCACATGGCAATTGAAGGGATTTTTTTTTTTTTAAAGCTTATATTACTTATGATTAGTACCTTGGACCAGCTTTTGGGAAGACCCCAGAACTGCAATAGTCTCATCTCTACATAGCAGAAAGGGGAGCCAACAGATCGATGGAATAAAGACCATGGCATGACTGATGTGGGAGACATACACACAGAGCAGGCTAGGACTGTTCACCAACATGACTTCTCCTCCACAAAGTACTGGCAAGAGCCGGTGCCTGCTAGACATGCTCAGGGCCCCTTCTCCACCAAACAGATCCGCCTCCCCCAACATGCCAGGTCGCATTCTTCACCCTTTCCCTTTCCTTGTCACTACTTATTGTGCCGAGTTCACGCCTGAATGCACAGCTCTACATCCAAATACACTTACAAAACAGAAACCTGCCTTTCCTCTCAAAGGCATTCTTTAATCAAGGTGACAGGTGGGGAGAACAGGTTATGTGACCAAAAAAAGTAGTAATTTGAGAACCTTACATACAAAAAGGAATAACATAATGGACAGCTCAGATACTTTCCTGGCGCTGGCAGAAGCCAGTACTGCTTCCAGCGAAAAAGTACTGTTCCAGAATGGAAAAACTAAATTCAGAATATAACTTGCTAAATATAAATGAGCAGGTTGCTAAATGAGCAATTTTAAGGGGCCTGTTCCCCACCCATAAGCTATTTTGCTCTGTGTTAGGTGGCTAGCTATTGTCTTTAACTGGGAATAGCCCTGCAGGAGGTTCTGGCAAACTGTCAGACAAGCACTTGAAAGCCGAAGCAAATCCACTTGTTCTATTTCTTACATTAAAAACATATATAAAATGAAGAGAAAACTCTCCTCTTCCAGAGGCAACTTAGCTCGGTTGAAGTCTGGAAGAGATATGAACTAGTTTGTTGCAACTGAAAAAATGGTAGTTCAAGACTGAGCAACAGTTGAAGCCTGTGAAGTCACCTCCCACATTCCCAACCTTCCCCAAGTGGTCCAGCATGGTGATCCACATAGTGATGGTTTAGCTCACAGCTCATCATGGATCAAAGGAGGCAAGAAGCAGGCACACGGGGCTCAAAAAAATAATGATCAAAGTGCTGACTTCAGTATAAGACTAAATCCTGACTACATTGATTTTTGGCAGGTGGGAGAAAGAACTTGCAATTCTTAAGTTTTTAGAGCATTTGCACTTGGAACAGCATATTTCTATTTGTAAAATGTGCCACCTCCCCAAGATCCTGTTAATGTTTTAAATTAAGTTTTAAAGTGAAGTAATAAAGCAAAAGTCGTTTTAGAGAATTTTGTTTTACAGAAACTTCCCTTCATACTATAAATATAAAACTGGCAACACATTATAAATAATTCAGCTGTTTGGGATTACATATTTTTATATCAACATGGCAACAGCATACTAAGATGTGGTATGCAGAAGGAGACAGCAGTGGATGTGTTCCTGCATGCTGCCATCTTATCTAGTCACAGACCCCCACGTTCTACAGCCCGATACTGGAGTCTGCACCTCTGCACCTTCAACAGGGCGCGTGCGCATCACTTCTTCTCTGCAGATTCAAGTGCTGCATCAGAAGCCAGAGATCATCCACTCCTGCACGCCAGATCTAAACAGAACTCATTCATTTTCTCCAGCACTGGGTTTTTGTCCCATTCACCCCCTGTCCAGCCCCTTCCATTTTCACAACACTTCCCATCTAAGAGACTCAGATCAAATAAACCTAAAAGTAAAACTAAACTATGAGTTGCTCATTTAGTTTTTCTGCACATCTCTTTTCTAATAGCTCCCATCTATTCATCATATTTAGCTTGTACAAGCTGCAGAGCAAACTGTCTTCTGTGCTACATTTGGATGGCCACTAGTTAGCACCAAGCTCCATCTTCCATCCACTTCCCAGCACAGATATAGCGGGATCTGGCTGGATACCAAACAACCTTTACGAAAACACCACCAGCAACATTAATGTGGACTTCTTTTGCTCACAAGTGGTATCTGTGAAGAGGTTCAGTATTCCTGAACTGGTATAACACTAAATACACACAATAGCAGAAACAGAAATAAGAAACTTACTTCAATGCTGAAGTACCCTCTGTCCACGTAGTCCCCCAGGAAGAGATATCGCGTGTTGGCAGGAGAACCTCCCACTTCAAACAGTTTCATCAAGTCAAAGAACTGGCCGTGGATGTCTCCACAAACTAGAGGAGAAAAAGAGCAATATTCAGATCCACCGTGCAAAGATCAGCTTAGTCACTGTGTTATAAGAAATGTGTTATGACCATTTTGTGCATCGTCCTCTAGTTAAACAACCGGTGAGAGCCGGCAGCTGCTCAGCAGAAGCTGTTTTTCTATGATGTGCATCCATATACGTGCGTGCAAAAGGCTACCAACTAATTAAAGGAGAGCCATCAGGTTCATAGGTGTCTGTCTGTTCCTCCTACTGCCCAGCAGAGCAACACAATACTGGGAACAGTAGTAAGACAAACCAAAGTCGTTCTGAAAAAAGAAACGTGTTCAAACAAGGTTACTCTTTATTTCATCGTCACTCCCCTATTTCTCCTAGTTTTAAACCCAGATGAACACCAACAGGCTTTCCATCAAACGCAAAAGCATCCTGTCCTGGGGATGCTATCGCTTAAACCAACACATTCCTGACTTCTGGTTTCTGTACAGAAAAATGGCCCACTTGCCCACCCAAAGCATACCTCAGACAAGGGGACACTGATTTTTGCATGCTTTAACCTCTAACCACTTTATTTAACCTCAAATAATTACGATTCGTTTCACTGCAACGAATCCAATCTAACAAGTGGCTTCCCTACCCAGAGCAGCCCCAATAAACGGGACAGAGCACAAGCGCTGTGCACCCGCGGCCAAGTGCCGATGCCTCCTTCTGTGCCTTAGAGCCAAGAGACTGGCTCAGCCATCCTGTGAAATTGCAGACTCCACGGTGGGTGATTTTAAGCATCTGCAGGAAGGCAGACAATGCTTTTGGAGGACCCCGTGGAAGCTTAACTCAGTGCTGTGTCAAAACCTGCTTTGTTTTGCCTTGCTCTCTTTCCTCCGCCCAAGGGAGGAGGAGGACTCCCCCCTTCTGGCAATGGTCCTAAAAGAAAAGGTTAACAGCCTTGATTGTTACTTGATTGCTTGCATAACTCAAAAAAACAAACAAACAAACCAACAAACAGATTTTCAAACTGGAAGGGTGATTACGAAGAAACTGAATAAACCAAGGGTCCAAGATAGACCTTATCTTGCAACAGCAGCACAGCTTCTTATTAACTGCTAACACCAAATTCGACAGAATTCAGATGCTCTCATCTGATGTTACAATCTTGTTCCATCACAGATAAACAAACCTCACGTTTATCGCATGTCGTGGAGAAGCTGAAGTCACATGTCCACATAGATACAGAAGGACAATCTAGAACATCTCTACCACCAACTCCAACAAACTCGCAGGGCAAACAATGGTCATACGCTGTTGTCTTTCACCTCAGTCCAGTGGCCGGTGTATTCATACAATAGTATCAACACAATATTGCCATTCCATCCAAAAACTAAAACCAAAAAACCTCCAACCCACCCAAACAATCAAACAACACCCCCTGACACCATACAGAAAAAAACACTGATATCCCAGTCACTACTTTCATGACTATTTATGTGAAATTGGTGACACAAGTAACCAACACTGGCTAGCTGAGCATTCTTCAATGATAGTAAGAGGATATTCTCCCCATAGAACACCATCTAGTACTCTTATCACCACTGTGTTACATTGTATAACCTCTTTTTCTTAGCTGATCCCCCCCCCCCAAGATTTTTAGATTACAACCTTCATGTTGAAAGCCATCGACACTTATGATTTCTAAGAATAATATCTGCCATTAATTATGCAAAATAAATACTATTTAAATCCTCAAATGGTATAACACCACCTCTATTTCTCAAAAAAAAAAAAAATTGTACCCTAAAGGAAATTTTTTGATAGCATTTTTATTTGAACACGTTAATCTACCAAACCCATATGCACTGTTTGACTGTACTCCTCTGCATGGACACTGTGGGAAGATTAAGAGCACGTGTTGCATATTGATGGCCAAGCAATCTGCTTTCCTAACTTCCAGCAGAAAAGCTTTTAGTTATATAACTGTACTGCTCTACCAATTATCTCCCACCCCCATTTGCTCCAACTGCAAAAACCTGAAGTTGAACAAGAGTGAAAGATTTTAAATGGATGTAACTTTTGCTCTTTCACTAAAGCACAAAAACCCAACACTTTTTAATTATTTTTTAATTATGTGGATGTGTGTGAACAAGTAAATACATTGAGACCATTACAGAGACACCATAAAGGTTAGGGAGCATCCTCCAAGTAGCTGTATGCCCACAAATCTGTCACAAGCCAGAAAAGTTGGGATCATTAGCTGGGAACAGGCTGAGTCTTGGCCATCGGGTGGTGAGCAGTGTCACCATGTGTCCCTCATTTGTATATCTGTATATATTACTATAATTATTATTATTACCAACATTATTGTAGTTTAGTTATTAAATTGTTCTTATTTCAACCCACAAGTCTCTCTAACCCTTCAACTCTCTCCCCCATCCCCAGGAAGGAGGAGGGTGAGCAAGCAGTTATGGTGTTTGGCTGCCAGCCAGGGTAAAACTACAACAGATGGAGAAACATATCCATTAACAAAAAAAAAAACCCACCCCAAAAACACAAAAAAACCCCCAAAAAACCTATAACAAACCAAAAAACACAACAAAAAACCAACTAAAAAGCCCTCAGACCCATCCTTGCCAAGCAATTATAGTTCCAAAAGAGAAGCTACAAACCAGCAGGAGGAAGAGAGGACACTCAAAATAAAGAGTTAACACAGAAAATTAGCTTATTATGGTCAGATCCCAGAATTCCTATCGAAATACCACAATATTACACACGGTTCATCCAATTAGGATTTTGCCTGGAATAGCATGGAATGCTTAAGGATCTTATACTTTCCAGATTTGCGTATATAGACCGAAAACATCCTTACAATGTAAAGCCTGCGTACTCACATTGATGGATGGCCTTCTTCACAAAGAAAGGGCATTTTTGTACGTACACAGTACTACACTCCATTTGCAGTTTGAAAGCAACTGCTTTTAAAGCTCTGCTTCTGCCATTTTTCTTTTCCAGCTCCTAAGAACCTCAAAATTGGAAGATTTCCCAGGAAGATGGATCAATACTTTATCTTTCATTGGGTGGGGGCAAAAGAGATCCAGCACTGTATTTCCATTCATGAAGGCAGATAAATCCATCAGGCAATAACTTTGTCATTGATGGGAAGATACAAGACAAGATGTGAGGGGTATGACAAAGAGCCTTGCAGCATTTTCCCACCATAGGTCCAAGGAGAGGTTCCACATCCACAAAGAGCTCTTTAAGTTCACTACGTTCCCCCTTTGTGTTACAGGAGAAAAAAAAAATATTGAAAGCACACTGATTTCTATATGTTCACGTTTACTCCTGTACAAGCATTACCACTGGATCTGTTGTTCCTTTTAATTTTGCCAAAAATGTCCTTTTTTTATACTTGTGCAGGCCCTCTTTTGGGACCGGAGTACTTACTATGGAAGAACGCATTCAATGAGCTATGTACGTTTTTTCATCAAATAACAACAAAATAAAACCCACCAGAGTGAAGCAGGAGATTCAATTCTTAATGAAGATCTCCAGGATCAATGTACTTATGGATTTAAAGTATGAACACAGGGAACATAAAACACAGTTTATATGTGTGTGGGATGAACATTAACAGCAGCTGTGTTTGTACAAAATAAATTTATCAAAAGGAGGAATACTGGGCGGTATGTCTTCTATTATTCACATATTTTCCCATATCAATGTTTTCCCCAAAGTGCCATCAAGTCATGGCCTTTTTACACTCACCGATTTAAGATAACTAAATAATCAGTCAGCACATTTTTTTCCCCTAAAAAAACTACTTAATTCATCCAGCGCTTCTTAACTGTCTTCATATGCTGAAATTGCCAACTAGGCAACAACAACAGAGTGTTCCCAGTGACTTACCATTCCCAGGGATCAAGTTCGGGCAGCAAACTTTGAATTTTATCTACCTGAGGCTGTCAGTAGTGCCCACCTGCCCAGCCTCTCTGGGGCAGCAAGCTTGAGAACTGCAGGACATGCTATGTAAATGAATTTTTCAAGCTGTTTTCAAGTGATCTCCTACTGAATTCCCTGGGGTAATCAGAAGGTTTAAGAAACATTGGTTTTTTGAGGACTCCTTAGAAATTTCTCACTGTTTTCAGGGAAGACACAGGCCCCCTCCAAAAGGCTGATGTTCACAGGACTGCTCATGCAGCTACTGAGAATGCATGTTTCTGAGCAGCTTTTCCTGCTTGATGGGTACTTCGATCCCCTACACCATCTTGCACTCTAGCACCAGAACTTTCCCTGTATAACTGGCTATAAAATACCATTTTGTCATAAAAATAGAAATTGGACATAGGGGAGAGAAAGGAGAAATTTTTTTTTCATTTGTTTGTTTTTAGAAATTGCCATCCTAATACAAATGAAATTGTGTTTCTGTTGTCTTCACTGCAAGGATTTATGTCAAAAGAATAAGCGATATTGAAACAAAACCCAGTAAGTTCAAGTTGTACTAGCAGTGAAGGAAGCCCAAAGCTTAGCAGTGGTACTGCCAGCTTATTTATAGAAAACAAAGCAGTGGAGCAGCGATTTAGGTTGCAATGTTAGTTGGCACAAATAAAAAGTCTGAAAGTGATCTTCGGATACCTTCCTTCAGATAACTAAACGCTCTTCACTACATACAAACTCAGTCCAGAGATTCTTCTGTGTGGTTTCCCACTCCAGATGGATAGTAAGAACAATATTTATATTCATAGTACATTAAACGGTGTCAATTCAAAAATTTTCTGTCTGCAACAGTCTGGATATGCTGCACTTGTTTTCTCATTTATCGTGTGTATACTTAATTGGTGTAACATTACAGTCTGATAGTGAAATACCATTAACGTTTCAAGGGAATTTACATTCCATGTATCACTAAATTCTACTCCCATCTTCAAATGTCATCAGGGATTAGGAGCAGATATGTAACACTCCATCATCAGCTTCAGAAGCAGCATCTGCAAACTCATATTAACAATATGGCATTTAACAAGAATGAAGCAAAGACACCTTTTAAAGAAGAAACCAACGCTGTTTAGGTAGTATTATCCATCACTTGAAAATTTATTCTTTGCATTCACTGAACTAGGGATGTCTTTGCACTGGGCTTCAAGAGATTGTGCTCCAGCAAACCAGCATGCAATACTGCAAAATCTGAGGGAGAAAAAACATATTGATTTACACTACAGAACCCAAACCGCAAAGGGGTTTGCTTTGGGCAACGCTGAGGAAGCGTTTAGGTGACTAGCATTTCACTAATTAGCACACGCTTCCCAAGATTTAAGAACAAAGTCACATGTAAGAGTCACATTCCTTCAGTTACACAATCTCTGAGCTTGTATAAGCTTTGTTTCCAAGCAGACGTGTTTCTGAGGAACATTATATATTGCCACAGAAGTAGGAAATGCTCAAAATGCCACAGCTTTTTGCATGCATTTTTTTTTCTTTTTAATCGCTAAAGATTGAGCAATATTCTTCCTTACTTTCTGAAGAACAAGGAGGAAGGAGAAATATAAAATAAAAGAAGAAACTTCCAAAATTTTTATTGGTAGCTGCTCACTAAAGCACAACACAAGACACAAACTCAGTGGTTAAGCCACATACATTGTTTCATAGTCATGCAGGTCTGTTTCTAAGTGAGATGTTTAAAGAACATGCAGACTTCACTATTCCCTCAAATTAAAGTCAGAATTATTTAGACAATTCACTAGGTAACTTATCATCCTAAGAAAACATCTGCTGGACTCAACATAACGGGCTTTCATAGGAATGTTTGTTACACTATGTGTAGGGAACAACACAGCTCTGCACTTCCAACAGCAGCAGGATCTTATTCATATTCATATCCGGTTATCTAACATGATTATAATAGACTTTCATCTCTCTTTTCCCTTCAGTCACTGCATGCAAATTGAGGAGTTTATACTACCAGAGTGAATTGGCATTAACAAAAAACAGCAATTATTTATTTTCACAAAGAGACCTGCTTCACCACCGAAAAAAACCAGAAACCATCAGAAACAGAAACCATCAGCCGTACAGGTACGGCAAAGGAAACCACAAATGGACCATCAATGCCACATTTGACAGTGGTGTTTGGCTGCTGGCTTGCCTTCTTTGTACTGAGGAGAAAAAAAAAAAAAGTATATCAGGAAAAGCCGTTTTCTATGCAACAGAAGAGGCACCATACTGCATTCTGCACTGCCAACACTTGCAATGCTAGTGTCTGTAAAGATCAACCCACACGCACTGCTGGTAAGAGGAGTTCGTTCTCTCCCACCATCCCTTGGAGGCTGGAACAAATTAATGACACTGTTTGAAGAGGCAGAACGAAAAAGAGCGGGGAAAGGAAAACATCACATCAGAGAAGACCTTTGGGACAACAGTCATTAATGTTCTCTGGTGAAGGAGGAAGCAAAAAAACCCCTAAACTAGGCAGCAGCAAGCCCTTCAAGATGTTAAGGCTACAATCTCAGCACAAAGCTTTTAAAAACAGCTCCACAAAATTACTTTTTGTATCATTAAATTATTTACAGTGTCTCTAAACAAAATAAGAAAGATGTACATAAACCTGGCCAGCAGAGGAGCACCTGCATATATATATGAGATACCAGAAGCAACAGTTTCTCAGGAAACAGTCTGTATCAAGGACTGTAAAACCTACGCTGCCAGAGAAACATCCCTCCCCTCCATGCTCCCACCCTCGCTGAATTTTTTGGGAGAGTAAGTAGGTCTCACCAAATTAAAACTTTCAATTCCACCTCAAAACAACACAGCAGAGTTGTAGTAGAAAGGGGATGGTGATCTAGTGAATATTTTACAGATTTTTTTCCAAGACCAGCAAGGAAAGGTGCTCTCATCACATATACCAGAGATGCTGAATGAGGTCATGGGGAGAGAAACAGAACAGGATGGGAGTAAAACAGCATTCCCTCCCAGACACAGCAAAGAAAGAACCAGCTCTTCCCCTGCCACCCTCCGAGGTCAGCACTGCCCCTGAGCATCCTCTCCATTGCAAACGGAAAACCCACCGCATCGACATTATCTCCTGTTAATGCACCCTCAGTCCCAGGGAGCAATGCTTATTCCACAGACAGCCTCATCAGAAGGATTACCTGCGAGGGAAGGGCTTTACTGGTGGATGGGTCAGGATTTCCAGCTCATATCCTTAGATCAAGATTATCCATAGCAATAGGGAAATTCTCTTATCCTCAGTTCTACAGCTGCTAAAAACAAAGGCCTGAGGAAGTTTAATATATTATAAGCTCCCAAGTTCGGTCAGTGGGAGGGCAGGGATAGGCAGAGAGAGAACAACACAACCTCCTATTGCCACATCCAACCCAACACACAGGGAAAAGAGCCCTCCCAAGGAAGAAGGAAGGTCCTGCACAAGAAGCAGGTACAGCCTGGCTTTAGAGATGATGCCCCAGATCAAATTCAGGGAAGGTGACACAAGCCAAAATGGGAAAACGG
Source organism: Pterocles gutturalis (assembly GCF_000699245.1). Lineage (NCBI taxonomy): Eukaryota > Metazoa > Chordata > Aves > Pterocliformes > Pteroclidae > Pterocles > Pterocles gutturalis. The sequence goes on from NW_010101623.1 coordinate 42,455, forward strand.
CTTCTGAAGAGGAGATGCTCAGCTCTGCAGAAAAAAAAGTAGTGTAAAATTCAGTGCTGTGTTTCATCCCAGGAATAGCTTTATTTACATATATTTGCACAGACTGGACCATCTTGAACACACAGGTTCATTATTCGAATGACTCAGTGCTACATCTTTCTCACCAATCTGGTTGAAGAGAACTCCATTCGTTTTTTGTCACACAATATTTTTCCGGAGTTAGCAGTCTGCCATTAGAAGTAGTTCATAGCCAGTCCTGCACAGTTTATATGTGATTTTTTTTGTTTGTTTGTTTGTTAATTCAACTCTTCAGATCCGGTTTCTTTACAGTCAGTATTTCTCTCAGCAACACAAGTCCTAGCCCCAGTAAAATTAAAACAAAGGTACTGGTATTACATGGATATAATGATAGAGAGCCCAAAGAAGCCCTTGGTATTTACAAGTGCTTGATGGATAGTATCCATGTCTGCTCTTACTGTAGAATTTCAGAGCAGTACTACTCTTAACAGCCTGCAATCCAATTCCCTTCCAAGCACCCAACAACTTACAAGATTTTCTGGGTACCAGTATTAGCATGTCAAGCTTCAGTATATGAACACCTAGCATCTAAAGAACTAACCACAAAAACTGGGCGTTCATGTTGGCTTGTAATACATATTTTCCGTTTTCACCTGAGGATCACATTTGTTGTCACAGCTCCCTCATTCTGTGCCATCCCACCCACGCTCAGTGTTTCATTAAGAAATTAGAAGCATCACTCCGTGACAAACGGCGTCCTCCTTCCTTCAGCACAACAATCTGTCTTATCAGTGGAAAGCAAACTTCTGCTTGACACAAACAAATGCATTTGTTCATTACCTTTGGATCTATAGCACTCTGCTTGTATTTCCCAGAGAAAATAAAAATACTATTTTCCAAATACCTGGGATCTTAAGTAACCAGCAGTATCGACATGGATACTTGGATGCATCCCAAGTGGAAGGAGCCAGTACAATTAGCTTCAAAGAAATTCTGTGAAGTTCAGCATTTGGGCTTAATGATCTATATTCAGAGCTGGGAGCTAAAAGAACCAGCACTGGAGATCTACTGAGCTTTAACCTCAGCTTTTGTACCCATGTCTTTAATGGGCTTAAGCTATTATTTTAATATACCCTTTCTGTACTACAGGTGTTCACGGGCTAGGATAGGGGTACAGGGTTAAGGAAAGCAAATAACCTGCAAGTTTCCCCATTCTACCTCAAGCTACATAAGAAGACTTTTTAAAATTTTAGAATATAAATTCCATAACCAAAATCTTACACAAATCTAATTCTCAGTGAAAAATAATTAACCTTTGAGGAAAGCACTTTTAAGAGAAAGCTGTCCATAGTAAGTTATGTCCTGGTAAAACCTTATACAACAAATAGGGAAGCCAGTGCAAGGAGGAATTGATCACATTAATTTCCTCTTGCTGCAAACATATAACTAAACATGATCTTCAGTAGGTGGTTAAATTCATATGCTGATCCTAAATCAACATAAATCATAGAATGGCTGGCTGGGGTTGGAAGGGACCTTAGTGATCATCTAATTCCAGGAAAAAACCTGCTATCACTTAATGACAATTATGAAAATGAACACAAAGATGTCATACTGATGAACAGAATATTCTTAGCTATGTTTCTTTGTATAACCTTACTAGGCATATAAGGAGTGCACGCAATTTGGGGTGGCCCCCAGGCAGGTTTGGGTGAGCTCCTGCACCATGCTCCTCACGCAAACCAGTCACTCCTGCTATATTGAGAATTGTTCTCCCAATGGCTGGGGGAGGAGGGAAAACAAAAACAAACCAAAAACAAAGCCAGAGGAGGGGAAGGACATGGAAGAAATATTCTTTTGGCACATCACATGCAGGAAGTTGTGCTGGGAAGAAACAGAGTACTGCTGTTCAGAAACAGAGGTCAGAAGAAACGGTCACCATCAAAAAATAGCTTGCAAAGAGAATATCAGGTGAAAAAAAATCTATTATATTGAATTGCCATTTATGGCACTCTTCTGGTCTGTAGTCTATCAGTAACCTCAACTATGACATCCTTTCAGGTTTAATATAGAGTTGTCAGATAAATTTTAAATAATTACAGACCAAACATTCCAAGGAGAGGTAAATAAATCACAAAATCACAGAATGGTTTGGGTTGGAAGGGACCTTACAGATCACCCAGTTCCACCCCCTGCCATGGGCAGGGACACCTCCCACTAGCCCAGGTTGCCCAAAGCCTCATCCAGCCTGGCCTTGAACCCCTCCAGGGATGGGGCATCCACAGCTTCTCTGGGCAACCTGGGCCACTGCCTCACCACCCGCACAGGGAAAAATTTCTTCCTTGAAATGTTTAATATCTTACCAATCATCCAACAGGATTTCACTGGCATTTGATTAGGTTAAATTTGATAGGTGAATTAAGTGTATGTGAATGCAGTATCTGCATCCAAGAATCTCCACCACCTTCCTTTTTGCACTTGCAGGACAAAGCCCTGCTCTGCTTGAACAGCTCACACCATCACAAAATCACACCATCAGAAAATGTATAGCCCAAAAACAACCCCAGCCACAATTCCTGATTAGAAAAAACAATCTTACAGACTTGGGATTTTAATAAAAAGTTATATGAACATATATCAAATAAAGTCCTGAGTCAGCTTTTTATATGGCAAGGCCAAGATTGTCAGGAAGTTCAGAGGATCCAGCTACAGAGCTCATTCATTTTGATTGTAGCTATGTGATTACTTGCTCCACAGCACTTCCCCGATTATCTGGTTTCAAAGAATATGGAACACCATTGTCCTGGCTTCAGCTGGGATAGAGATGATTTTCTTCCTAGTAGCTCATATAATACTGTGTTTTGGGGTTAGGATGAGAATAGTGTTCACGACACACTAATATTTCTGTTATTGCTAAGCAGTGCTTACACAGAGCCAAGGGCTTTTCCGCTTCTCAGACTGACCCACTAACGAGGGGGCTGGGGGTGCACAAGAAGCTGGGAGGGGACACAGCTGGGACAGCTGACCCCAAGTGGCCAAAGGGATATTCCATACCAGATGATGTCATGCTGAACATGCTGAGCAATAAAACTGGAGGGAGGTTGCTGGGGGTGGTGGCAGCTGCTGGGGAACTGGTTGGACATCCATCAGAGGTGGTGAGCAAGTGCACTATGCATCACTTGCTAGGTATATTCTTTTATCATTATTTTCCCTTCCTTTTCTGTCCTGTTAACTGTCTTTACCTCAAGCCATGAGTTTTACCTTTTTTCCCCCGATTCTCTCCCCCATCCCACTGTGAGGGAGTGAGCAAGCAGCTGTGTGGTGTTTCCTGCCTGCCAGGTTAAACCACAACCACCATAATCCTGGACATATATACAATCTAAATATGAAACACTGTTTATGTGACATTATGAAATTGTTTTAAATGTAATGTACATCCCTGTAGATGCAGCATGTATAACAAAGGAAGTAACTGAAAATACAATGTATTTCCTCTTAAAGCAAGAACATCAATAAGGATGTGCTTTTAACAGAAAATATAAGTGGTGAGACCACAAACTGATTTCCTCAAACACCAGATCTTTTCTGAGAGAGCAATTCCAAACCTAAACATAAAAGGAGCAAATCCCACCATCAGGACATGATGGTGCCACACACCAGAAGAAACAATTACCATCCTTTAATGCAAAACCATGCAAAGTTTCTGACAAAAAACCCTGCATAAAACCCCTCAAATATAGGTTTTTCCAAAATACGATGCTGCAGCTGTCGGTGTGTGTTACTGATGGCAGAGCACCCATACCTTTCTGGCTGTACCAAAAGACTGACATGCCAGTATGAAACGAAGCTTTGTATCTCACATGACTTTAAAGATAAGCGCCTGGCTTTGCATGCTACTGCTCTGCTGGCTGCTGGAATACTCAAACCAGAACGTGTTTGGGCCAACTCACTGCTACACAATTCCATTTTCTTTCTGCTTACTTAGTCCTTGACTTCAAAGAGCTGAAGACACACAGCTTCCCTGGGTAGCAGTGGCATTGGCTTCCATCGGTTGCTGAGGTCAAATTTGTTTCTGCACTCAGATAACACAGCCATGCCTTCTGTTACAGACCTGCTGCTACAGGGATTTCCAAACTGGCAAAGTAGATAAACAAGTTACTTCCTAAATTTGCATTTTGTGAAGTCATACTGACCAAGAAAAAGCTATTTGCTAAGTTTCTTCACTATTCTCAAAAGACTGGGAAATACCTACGGAATTCTCTTTCTCCGGATTTACCTGTCTGCATGAACTCCATAGCTCATACTCTTCTCTCTGCACTGGGACAGGATAAACTGTCTAAACTTCAGTTCCTCGTAGTTCAGGGAGTAAGTCCAATGTCTTATATCTGTTAGTTTTAATAATGAGGTGACAGAAAAATTAAAAAATAACAAACGAGAAAGAAAACTTCTTTATTTTTTTTATTTTCTTTGAATAACTGAAGTTGCTTCTGAAACAATGTCCCTTGTGCTGGCTCTTCTTGGGAGGCTGGTGTGCGAACTACTACTAGACACAAGCATAATACTCCATCTATGTAAGACATTATGTATTTAAGGAGCAGAGTACTGCTAAATGACTTACTTCCAGTACAAAAAGGCAAATCTGTATTTTAAGAGACACTTATTGTTCAGAACCTTAACGGGCTAATAGCAGCTGTACTTCCACAATGCACTGGGATAACTAGAGCTGTGATCTTCATTTTAGACCATGACTTTGAGCATTATATGTAACACTATCCTGTCAGAGCATACAGCAAAATAATGCTTTAATGGGGCATTAAAACATGACCATTTCCCCGTTTCTATTGCATGCAAGTTGGGTTCTGGTGATATTTTTAACACAACACTATGTTCATGCAGTGACTGAAGAAGTTAAGCCCTTTTTTCACAAGAACTTTCCTCTTTAAGTCTTTTGCTCTACAGAATGACTCATTTTTCAGGAAGAACATTGTCTACTTTTGGTTAAGGTCAAACACATTATCAGTTTAATTCATTCCAGAAAATGTTCTTTCCAACTACTACTAACCTCAAATCCAGCCATAGTTTATTTTACTTTTGTCCTGCACAGAAAATTTTTTTTAAAAAAAATACATTTCATGATATTAAAACAATTGCATTGATTTTTCTCATCTCTCCATTTCTTTAGCACACACTTCCTGCAGCTTTGAATTCCGCTCACAGCTGCAGAAGACAAGGACCATGAAAATATTTACGGTGAAGAACTGTTTGGTGAAAGGAAAACACTTGGACATGCTTGCAGCTCCAGAGTGTTTCTTTTACTTAAAACTCTCTATCTAGAGGGTTATTAATCTGTGGGGTGTTTGTGACTCCTCATTAGCACTAAACTTCAGAGAAAAATGCTGCATTCTACCACCTCCTACAAACTGTGAGGTTCCATCCCATGCAGGCTGGTGACAAGCTGACCTCCCCAGCACATGCTTCTGCTCGATGAAGCTGTGCAACCTCTGCTCAAAGGTGAGCAAAAGCCCAAGGAACTGCTCAAAATCACAGGCCATTATCAAGGCAACTACAGGAGTCACTCTTACCATAATCCTTCACTAGAACAATGAAATCATCAACTAAAACAGTGAATCAGCAGCAGCAAAGCAAAACACAAGCAAAAAACTAGCAGTACCAAAAAAAACCCAGAAAACCAAACCATACAAAACCCAAATGCCAAATGAAGAGAGCAAGTTTTCGCACACATCCAGGGCAAATGTACTAAATCCAGCATTTTTACAAAATTTCTTGCAATAAAATTGCTGTCACTGGTAAAGGAAAACAGCCAACGCACGAGACTCCACTGTCTTTTTTAAGCAATGGTGTTTTTGCCTGCATCTACCCCAGGTTTATAGGAATCCATGGGTCAACTGATACTTCCAGATGCTTATATTTATTGTTGTTGCTAATTTAAGAAAAAAATATTAAAATAAGCTTTGAAGAGAGTCAAAACCAGTAGCTATTATCCGAGAGAGCTGGTACTGCCACCATTCACACGGCGTCAGCCAGAAAGTTTGGTCCCCAGCACCTAGCAAGAAATCATAACTCCAACCTGAGTTTAATACATCTTCACTACAAAAAGCGGGTCCACTCAGCTTTCCTTTATGTACTATTTCATGCTTTCCTTTATTTATGTCTAGTTCCCTTTATTTTCTATAATGTGTATGTAGTTTAACTAACTGGTTCCTTTACAGAAGAAGAGCTGACCTGCTATCTTCTACGCTGAAGACACGTTTTCAGGACAGAATTTATTTTATTTCTTTTACGTGTATTTCTGGCTATTCTGTTCCTTGCTTGCAAGAAAGCTAGCGGTCTTCTTCCCAAGAACATGCTGTCTTGATTTTAGGAAACAAAATCTTTTGCCCTTGCTACAGATTCCTTTACGAAGCGCACATTGCTGCTGCAGCTTCTCCCTTGTATTGGTTAGTACAACGGATCGGTGAAATTTGGCTCTCGGCAGTCCAGCAACTCAAGAGGACCATTGTCTCCTGGATTTGTTACTGTCAAGTGAAAAATGCGTGCTAAGAAAAAATGCACTGTTTGCACTTCAGTGATTTTTCAGGCTTCTCACTACTCCCTCTGCATTGCAACAGCACAGTTATTTGAAGTGATTTAAAGGCAGAAACCTTACAGGCACATAAAAGTAACAAAATTCTAATGCATTCATGTGTTTGTTGAAGTTTGCCTGTGCTCAACTGAAACTGTAGAAGTTGTTTGGCAGTCTCTTTTTTTAGCCCCTTGTATCTGGGCAAGTAATAAAAACCTCCCAGATCATAAACCTGTGTTTATTAAACCCAAAGGTTTTAATGTACTCTAGAAGTTTCATAATCTATGTTTTCATTGAAAATTTGGAATTATCTTGTATATATATTTATTTCAAATTGAAATATTTACGCTACTGAACTTCATAGAGAAAATTAATTAAATACCTTTATCCTGCAACGGTCTCCCTATCCTAACCAGCCTGCTAGAAAGCTGAAAAGCATGTGACCAAAAAAAAAAAGGGGGGGGGGGGGGGGGGGCAAATCAACAGAAGCATCTTGTAAAAAAGGAAGACACATCATCATGACTACAAATATGAGTCAGTGCAGATAGGATCTTATCTTCAAAAACATACAAGTAAGGTAATCAGGTTTCAGAAGATCATCACCCAGAAAAGAAAGTAACTGTGGGTCTGTCTTTTTGGTGTCTAAGAGAAGCAGGGATATCTACGCATCACAGTAAGCAGAGCTGATAAACCTGTTATGTAAAAACATGTCAAAAAGAACGGGCTCTCAACCCATTTTTCTCCTTTTTCATGCAGTCTGAGACAACACACAATTCTAAAATGCAAACAAAAAATATTAATTCTTTAACTCAAAAGAATGCAGGTAGAGCTAGGAAATATTTGCCTTTTTCTACCAAGAAAGTAAAAAGCTATTTAACAAAAAGCCAGTTAGGTACGAAAATACTGACAGGGAGCATAAGTATATGTTCTCTGGAATCACAAAATCATAGAACGGTTTGGGCTGGAAGGGACCTTAAAGCCCATCCAGTCCCACCCCCTGCCATGGGCAGGGACACCTCCCACTAGCCCAGGTTGCTCAAAGCCTCATCCAGCCTGGCCTTGAACCCCTCCAGGGATGGGGCATCCACAGCTTCTCTGGGCAACCTGGGCCACTGCCTCACCACCCTCACAGGAAAACATTTCTTCCCAATATCTAGCCGAAATCTGCCCTCTTCCAGTGTAAATCCACTACCCCTCATTCTGTCGCTACATGCCCTTGTAAAAAGCCCCTCCCCATCTCTCCTGTAGCCCCCTTTCAGCACTGGAAGCTGCCG
>NW_010101624.1:0-796 GCF_000699245.1 Pterocles gutturalis
AAAAAAAAATAGAAACATGGTCAAAGGATTCCCAGTTAAACTGTGGCACTTTAAACTGTGATACTCATTGCATCAGGATACTGTGAGCAGCAAATGTTCATGGCTTGAATGCAGCCCTGAGGAGAAGGACTTGGGGGTGTCGGTATATGAAAAATGGGATGTGAGCCGGCAACGTGCGCTCGCAGCCCTGAAGGCCAACGGGATCCTGGGCTGCATCAAGAGAAGCATGGCCATCCAGTCGAGGGAGGTGATTCTGCCCCTCTACTCTGCTCTCGTGAGACCTCACCTGGAGTACTGTGTCCAGGTCTGGGCCCCCCAACACAAGAAGCATGTCAAGCTGCTGGAGCAGGTCCAGAGGAGGCCACAAAGATGTTCAGAGGGCTGGAACACCTCCCCTGTGAGGACAGGCTGAGAGAGTTGGGGTTGTTCAGCCTGGAGAAGAGAAGGCTCCAGGGAGATCTTCTAGCAGCCTTCCAGGATAGATGGGGCGGAACTTTTCAAAAGGGCATGCAGTAACAGGACAAAGGGTATTTAAACTGAAAGAGGGCAGATTTAGACTAGATATTAAAAAGAAGATCTTTACTGTGAGGGTGGTGAGACACTGGAACAGGTTGCCCAGAGAAGCTGTGGATGCCCCATCCCTGGAGGGGTTCAAGGCCAGGCTGGATGAGATGAGGCTTTGAGCAACCTGGGCTAGTGGGAGGTGTCCCTGCCCTTAGCAGGGAGTTAGAACTAGGTGATCTCTGATGTCCTTTCCAGCCCTAATAATTCTATGATTGTATGGTATGAGTTCACA
>NW_010101625.1:0-24769 GCF_000699245.1 Pterocles gutturalis
GCCAGAACTCCAGAGGCACTTTAGGTATCTCGCTGCCGAGTTACTGCCAGTGTTCTGTGTGCGTCTTCCTCCTGTCCTGTCTCCAGCAGCAGCTCGAGATACACAAATACTCGCACCAGGGCTTTCCCATTCCCCGTCCTCTCCCTGCCCGGTGGGCAGCGGGGCCAGCTCCGCGCGGGAGGAACGCTGCCCGGGCTGCCAGTGCGCCCCGTCGGGTTTCTGAAACACTCGCTGTGTTCCAGGGAGGAGGTGAATGAGCATACAGTGACGGCCAACAGTGGCCATTTCTTTCTGCGTGTCGAAAGCCTCGTTGCTCACACAGAATGGAGGTCCTGTTGGCACTTCCGAAATGCATAGTCCAGAAAAATGATGGAGGCTGAATGAGGGATTTACTGTACTCGCTGGAATTCAAGAAGAATAATAAACCGTGCTCCTGGAGAGCAGGAGGAGGAGAATCATGCCACGTTCTACAAACATTAAGTAACGGAGCCTCTGCGTAAAAAAAAAGTTAAGTTCCTCGTATTTTTGCGATGGTTAATGCTACCATTCAGAGCTGAACCAGGCATGAAACTTCTCTGGCCAGCTGTCTTCCTTCTTTACAGCATGCTCCCACCCTTTCCACATTTTACACTAATGAGCTGAAAAAAATCCATTAGGAATAGGACAAGCCCAGCATTTATTTATAGCTGTCACAGGTGGCAAGGGTTAATAAAAGCGATCCGTATTTCTTGGATAGCTACAGATGAAATTTGGACCGTGTTATTTAGGCCACTTTTTTTTTTTTTTCCTCCCAGCAGTGCTGTCCCACATTCAAACTAATTAATAGCAAGATCTATGCTGTGTAACGACTGCGGGAGCGGGATCATGTTTAGAAATTGCACAACCTTAAATATGTCGATTGCTGATGTCCTCATTTACTGAGGTTCACTGAGTTCTGTCAAGAACTCTCAGAGGACTGCAGTTCAAAAACGATACACACAAATGACTTCCTTTTCCATCTTCTGCTGAAAAAAAGTTTGATTCCTTGCATATCATATTTACCGTTTTAAGCTACAGATTTTTCGCTTGAGGTCTACATCAGTAATTAAAATTGCTAAATCCTTTCTGTCACAAAACCTATTTTATATTCAGCCCTAAATTACAGTATTGTTTTCCTCTTCATCCTAAACCAACTGAACACTGGGTCTTCAGATAGGAACAAGTATTACACATGCTGTTTCTCATAGAAAATTAGTGTGAATTTCTAACTGGTCTCAGGAAGCCTCCAAGGCTTTCTGCCTGTGGTCTTCAGACCTGGGGATGCATCACGCAATCCAGGAAAGGTAGTTAAGATGCCTAAGTCCATCATCAGTTGGCTTAAATTCTATCTATGGGAGCCTGCCTTTGAAACATTTAGGAAATGCTCCCTTCTCAAACCAAAAAACACTGAAAAGTCACTGTTCTTAGTTGCTGCATACCAGCCAGAAGACTCTTCTAGGAGAAAGATCAGTGTATACAGGACAAGGTCTGTACATGTAGGTAGTAGCTTTTTTCAGACCAACTGGTATAGAAGGAAAAGTAGACTAATTTCTGGGTTAACAAGCTCTTTTTTTTGGTTCTGAAGCAGTAACTACCAAAGCTAAATGCAACTTGAGAACAACTGCTTAGAGCTTAGATAGGGATGTTATCAGTGAGACCGGCTCAGAAAGAAAATGCGGAAACGGGAATGGGGGAGGTGTTGTGGGGGGCTGAATGAGGGCTGAGAGCTGGTGAGTTCAGAAAGTTTCTACGACTTGATGTTTTTAACTGTTTAATGATTTTTCACGTAACAGAAGAAAATCCTATATGGAAAGAATCTTCCTAGAAGCACTTGTCCTACATTTCAGGCACCCCAAACCACAAAACTCATCATTAGAAGCCTAATTCTCTGTGGTCCAAAACACCAGATCAGTTTAAATGGTGCCTCAGCAAGAAATGTCAGATGTGTTGATGCCCATCTGCTACTACAGCAATGAACACCCCCTGCCATCAAGCCGTCAGCATCATCCAGTCTTACATTTGCAGCTCCAGGACTGTAACATACTTCGCCCGGTGCACAGCTGCTTTCCTGGTAGTTTTGCTACTGAAAACGACTGCTCAGCACCAGCAGGAGCTCCCAAAGAGAGTCTTTATAGACCAAAACACTGTGCTGTCGGTGACGGAGAGTTTCTTGCAAAACACGACATTCTCCCTCTGATCTTTGAGTCCTGATCCTTAAGGGAAACTACAAAACCTGTCCCACAGAATTGAGCATGGGAGCTAGGTTTCCTAACTCTGCCCAACACCCAAAACCAGGGACTCAGTAGAGATGCTGGTCTGATAGTCGGTCGTAATTTCCTTCTGCTTCCACCCCCACCTGCACTTACCTCTCAAAATCAACAGACTGTAATTGTCTCTCCTTTTTGCTTAGCTAATAAATGCCACTCTTTCTCCCATCCTTAACATGCTCTGCATCATTAACGTTATTAACATCCTCTCTATTCTACAGCTACCATCTTCTTCCTTTCAGAGCTGGCTTAATTAATAAATAGCTTAGTAAATGTTAAGCAAATGTTCTTAACTGAGAGCTGCAACCTGAAGAAAAGTTTGTATGGCTAAAAGTTTGTCTAGTTTTTCCACCTATATGTCTTGGTCTAATAAAAGATATCACTTCTTACAACTCTAGCAGCACTCATCACATTCACGGGAGACTATCACTGTGTGTCTGCTTTGTTCTTTTAAGGATTCGTGAGGAGACAGGAGGCTGGACTGGACGCTGCCTTTGCTTAGGTCGGTGCAATGGTAATCATGTCCTCACACAGACAGTGTCTGCCTTAAAGCACAGACATCTTCTTTCCCCTTCCCATGGAAATAGTGCCTTCCATTCAAAGAGAAACCAGAATTTGGGCATTAAAATCACTTTAGGGGAAATTTCAACTTCACTTCAAAACAATGCGCTGTTGTTACTTGTTGCAGTAGCCAGAAGGGGAAATTAGGACTCTGGCAGGTGGTAAGCGTACCAAGTTTTGTCCTCTTATATTCTTTACATCCTGGTAGCATCCTCACTATGCTTCTGTCCTCAGGGTGCTGGTTTGTACTGGTTTTACGGGGGGCAGGGAAAAATGAAGCTATCTATATCTTCAGTTTTGGACAGAAACAAAGCAAAAAGTAGTTGGAGTGGTTTATTGTTTTTCTCTAAGTGGCTGGCAGAAATAGGATAGCGTGAATGCTGCTTTTGCACAGCATTTAAGGAAACCTTGTTTCTCTAGAGGAAATTATTCAGCTTTATCTCACAAGCCTATGTTACGTTCAGAGAATGCAACATAAGCACAAACTTATCTGTAGTAAGACTAGTGACCACCCAAATGAATAAGATCTAAACACAGATGATAAGATGAATGTATGTTTGTCCACCAAATGAAAGCAAAATTTGTGGTCAGATAATTATCTTTTTAGCTGATTCAAGATTTCATGATTTAAATGCTAAATAAGAGGTTAAAAGTATGATCATCATAACACAGTGTGACAAGTTTGATTTTTGTCTCCTGTTGAGCACAAATCTTGACTGATAAGAACAGTTTATGTTGGGGGGAGGGGGCAGGGGTGTTAGTTCTGGATGGAAATAAAAGATTTTTGATAGCGTGGTGGAGAGAAGTGTTCAAGTATATAATCTGTGATGGGCAGCAATGTCTATACTACATTCATGAAGTCTCTTGGAGTGACCTAGGGGGTTCCAAATGAGACCGTACGGGTCCACAGATCGGGTGGGTCTCCTTTTGGCCTCTCTCTCTTCAGTGCTGGCAGTACACATCAGAAGTCCTCATGATGCACAGACAAGGATGCTTGCTGAAGAATCAGTATGAGCAGTGTAAATGCAGTGAAAAGAAGCAGAGGTGATGACAGTGTTGTACATCTCAGATTTTCGGATGAAATAGGGTACTCCCTTACATTGCCATATTAAAACTACCGTATAATTGTCGTGATTAAATCCTTAATCCAGATAATACAAATTTCTTAAACTAAGTTGTTTGACCCTAGAAGTTGGCACATAGATCTACAGACTGAAATTCTGAAGAGAAATTATCTGGACAAGAGTCCCAAGCAGCTTTTACAGTTGCATGGTAAGATATATTTCACTTTGCAGCATGCCAGTGACACAGCCATCTGCCTCAGGGCCATGGGCCATAGCTTCTCACGGATTTAGTCTTGCCAGAACAAAATCCTTAAGACTTGAAAGCTTACCTTGGACATTGACTATTTCTTGGAACATCCAGAAGACTCTTGGAAGTATGCCTGTGCTGACAAAAATAACAAACACATGCAGCAATTGGCAGAGAAAATCAGTAGGAGCAGAACATGAACCCTAGGCGATGGTGCGATTCAGCAGCCAGAATACTTACTGCAGCGAAGGGTCTCAAGGCTGTACAGGCAAGCGCTCAGAAAGACATCCTGGCGCAGAGGCAGTTGTTATTAACAGGCATTTGACAAGATACCAAGTAATTCTCTTACCATCAGGGGGTCCAGGTCATCTTACCTTCAGATTCATCCCAGATGCCTTTTTATATGCCTCTTATTAATTGGCTGTATTAGTCTGCAATTGTCAATTTAGGTAAAAATTGTCCTTTTGTTTGTATTTGGGGGTTGTGGGAATAAGAGAAATAGAATGGAAATGCAGCTGTAGCCACTGAAGTCAGTGGTAATTTACTCCTGCTGTGTGACACCTATTGTAACCCAAACTCCTACCGTGTAGCATGGGCTAAGAATAAAGAGCAATCTTTGACTAGCACTCCTGTAAGTCAGCCCCCCGTTACAGTGATTTTATATGCTTTCAAGAGGCACCAGGAGAAACGGTATGCGCAGTCAAAGCGGACTACAAAGAGTCTCTTCCTCCCAATACCCACAGCATTTTTCCCTTAATGCTGTTTATTCAAGATAGATTGAGTATGTGGAGATTTGATTTGGTTTTCTTTTCTGTTCAGAAGAAATGTAGATGATCCCTTGCAAATTAAAGCCGTATGTTGCCTGCCTTCCCTGACGTGTTCTGCGCTGGGGCGAGAGGCGCAGGGGCTGCAGCCTGGCTGCTGCTGCCAGAAGTTTTCCAGAGAACAAGAAAAAGTCACAACTCTTAAAAGGGCAATTGCAGATCACAGCTCATTTTGTTCAGAGAGAATGCGAACATTTTTACTCTCTTTTTATTTCCCTTTCTTGAGTGAGCTCTTCTACAGTTACACACAGCGCCTGAAAACACAGACTCTCTCTTGTTCTTCAAACACAGAGAGGCTGATTTAACGGCCTAAGCCAGCAATCCTTACTCCCAGGAGTAGACCTGCTGATTTCATGGATGCAGGGGAAGAGAGTAGAGCTTCACAAGGCTGTGATGCAAGGAGAAATTACGTGATGAGCTTTTGCTTCTGGTCTCGCACTGCTTTTGCCATGCTTTAAGTACATTCCTTCTAAAGAAATTACTCCCCGTTTCCTCTGATGTAAATGAGATTCAGATCATATTTTCTGCGTTAGTATTTCAAGATACACAAATTGAAAAGGTATGTGTGTGAGGTGGGGGGATAGAGTGGAGGAAAGTTGGGTTTTTGTGTCTTTTAGGTGTGCGTGTATTTTCCATGAATGTTATTGAGAGGGTGAGCAGGATGAGATCAGGGAGAGCTGGGAATAATTCTCAGCCTGGATCTGCCTTTCTCCATGGATTGTGGCTCGCTACATATTAAAGAACAATCTCAACTTTCACTTCAGAAAAAATCCTTTGGGCTTTTGCTTTACTTTGGAAAGATAGCTTTAAATATTTAACCAGTGTAAACAGAGGCAAACTGCCCAGCAAGGCTGAAAGGAATGCGCCGCTAGGATCAGCTTGTAAGCATTTCTTCTCCCTGAAATACATTCTGCCTCATAGAGGAGGGGTCAGCTGTATTTTGAAGCATTTTGAAGTAAATTATTTTCGTAAACTTTGGGCTGGTTGTGTGAAAGGAATTGTCTTAAAGTTAGACAGGTTTAGTTTTCTAGACCTTCCCCCAATTCTACAGCTGACTTTCCTAGTTAGCGTTTCTACTGCTCTTTGGGGCCGGCTGCACTGTGACTGCTCAACACTGCGGCACCTCTAGGAGTGCATCCGATCTCTGGCATGGGCCCCAGATAAACCGTCCTTAGCCTGATCCCAGTCTTCAAGAGGGAAAAAAAGAAGCACTTCAGAAAAATCTCAAAGTTCATGGAAGTGCATGTTACCTTAAGGATGGTGAGGTTTCATTCCCTGTTGTCACAGGTAGTCATTCTGTATAGCTCACATACGCAATCACAACATATACTCCAACTGCAAAGTGTGCAAGCCTCTCCTCCGCTAGTATCCCTGTCAGAACATTAAGCTATTGGACGTTGGTGCACATCTGGACTCTCCTTCTGGATTTTGTGACATCTCTGTTTTCCATAGTGACTAACAAGGCTGTGTAATTTTTACTGGATTTGGACTTATCTGTGGAAAGCCACACATTTACCATCTGCAGGGATGGTTATTTTAATTCCGTGTATTTTCATATGGTATTGCTGACATAAAGAAAACCATTGTGGAGTTCCCAGCACTGGAGACCAGCAAGGCAACCCATGTCATCTCAGCATCCCAGGCATTCTGTTCCCTCCAGCTGGCCACATGCCAAATGCAGAGTCTAGCAAGGTTTTCTTCCTTATCACAAAGTCTCACACGGGACTGATCCAGGTCATGTCAAGGCTGGCTGGTCTCAGCAGCCACAGCCCCACGGCAGCAGCATACCACTGCAGTAACACCCTCAGCTCCAAGTCTGCTCGGCAGCAATCAGCCCACATGCAGAGACACAGCTGGTGCAACAGCTGGCTGTCTAAATCGGTAACATATAGAAGATTCTGGCATGCTTATGTACTTCTGTATTTTCAGAGGAAAACACCTCTTTTTCACACTTTGACTCTCAGTGGTAGTCACAACACTGGAAGCAAGGTCCAGTTGCACCCTTGGAACGCAAGGGAAATTCCATCCTTACTTACTCTACCAGGAAAGTGAGGGGGACAAGGACTTCTTGTTTACTCTTTCATTTTGGAAGCTCTTTAACTAAGGAGGAAGGATATACATAAAAATATGAACACTGAATAGAAAGGGATGGGAAGGGAAAAGAAAGTATGTCTACTTTCTGGTTCTTATGTGTTGTTATCAATTAATGTTGAAATAATTGTCGAAATTCAGGAAGCACTCTGCTGATGTGATTCAGACATTGTCTGTTACTCTGCCATTTATTAGAGCTACACAGATGGACCAAGTTAGTATTTCTGCAAAGCCACTGAGTTTCTATATTTCTATTTATATACTTTTTAATAATTGTATAGCTTCTTCTTTGAATCATCATGACTTTTTAAAATTGCAGACTCTGATTTAAATATTTGCTTAAAAGTCAGCAATACAATGCACTGTGCCTACATGTGCATCCTTCCAAGTACATATATGATGACAATTAAGAGTTGGAGGTCTGGGTCCTCCTTTTGGCAGAGAAGGGCTAGGAGCAGCTCATCCTAAACTTTGTCTACACTACTGCTACAGCAAGCAAAAGGGTTTACTGAACTGCTTTGGGAGGCACTTTCACCTCCTTTTTGTATTTGTGGCTTCCAGGTTGCACGATGCAAATATATCATTGTTGGAGTTCATCTGCAGTAGAAGTTAGGCTACCATGAAACCACGGCCCTGAACCCACATCTCTGCGATATGCCAGTCAACATCGTTTGAGCCATTAAAAAACTGTGACAGAACTGTGTTCCCCCATAATGTGTTAAATAGCAGCAGACTTAAAGATGCTTCAAATCATAACAAGCCTAATGCTGAGCCAGTGTAGCACTCGGAGTGCCAAGGACAGGATATAACTTAAACCTAATTGGTTTTGTCATGTCTGCTATGCCACTTTTTTTTTTCTTTTTTTTTTTTTCCCCCCCCCTTCTTTTGAAATGCACAGCACTAGGGATATGGGGCTTAAAGGCTTGTCTTATTTGGGGAAAAAAAAGTGCCAATATTAAACTAACCCCCTGTGTAGACACTCTTATTTCAGTTTAAAAGTGCCTTTCATGGAATTAGCAAGTTGATTCCTTGCTGACATAAGCTTAATCAATACAAGGCACTTAGCCTGATATAAATTTATCTCCGTAATGGGGTTGCACCAATTTCTCTACGTGTTTGAAAAACCATTTAGTTAAATCAGTTGTTTCTTCAAATTGGCAAGTCTACACTCATTGAAGATTTGCAGTACAACATTGTGGCCAGCTGAAAAATGAATCACTTCAGTAAAATGTAAAGAACTCTTGGCCTTTGTATGGTGCCACCCATTAGAGTGCTGAAAGCTCCAAATTTGAATAAACCTAGAGCAGCTTTGCATCTATGTTCTTAATCCCCATTTTCTAAATGCAGGAACTTAAACATGGAGAAATGAAGTGTGTTTCCAAGGTTAAAAAAAAAAAAAAAAAGGGTGTATGGGGAAAAAAAAAAAAAAAAAAAAGTGTGTATGTGGTAAATCTAGAGAGAAGATGTAGAGATATGGTTTCAGAAACAGACCCGTGATTGAATACTCCTGGTGCCAGCATCTTTCAGGGACCTTATACGTAAAAAATGCTGGTGCCTGTGCTTTCTGGTAATTGGCCCTTTAAAATCACATTGCCAGAGTTGGACAGATGTATCCCAGAATAACGAGTCTGTAATCTCTCATTTGAGTTTTGTAAATAAAAGTCTGACTTTTTCTTCTTGAATGAAGATGTACCCTTGTAATAATATCACCACCTTAGTAAATATTTCTTTCTAGTGGTATCCTCCTTTAGCTATAAATATAGACATTCTAATCTCAAATTCTGAGGCAAAAAGGATATTGTACCACTTGTTATGGCTACATCAAGTATATTTTTTCTAGGAATAAACATTCTGAATATTACTCTGTGAGCAGAGCTTTTTAGACTAGGAGGACGACCACAGGGACAGTATTGATGTAGTACTACCATCCATGTCTGGAAAAATGGTTGTGGTCCAACCAACCACTCTGTCTGCTCTGTATTAAAGCAAGTTTATTAGTCTGAAGCCCTGTAAGTGATGAGTCTGGTCACAAACAAAACCATACACTAGCTCTCTTGGAAAAAAGATTACAATGTCAGGTCTGATGAGCCTGCATTGATCTCAGATCAGGCTGAGGTTCGGATGGAGTGGGTAATGCTATGGTACGACTGATTGAAATGTGACTGCAGGTAAACAGACCACAGCTGGTGTTTTCACCATGGAGTGCTTGCTCACTCTTGTCGAGTGGTGCCACTAAAAGTTACTGAAACTTGAAACACAATTAAAACATTTTTAACGCCTGAAAAACCCCTTCCTTTGCCATATAGCTCATCTTTATACCTTGAATTCTATTATCTGGAATTCAGTTACACCAATGATTTGTCAAAAGCGTGGACACTTACAAAATACTAAGCTACAAAGACCTCAGCTGTACTGTACAAATACTGTCTACAATTAAGGCAATTAAAAAGGGAAGCTTGAGGCAGAACCACTTTAAAAATATTTGCAGACCTATCAAAAGTCTTTCTGTGCTCCTATTCCCAGAGTACCTGGGCATCTCAGCACCTCAAAATCTCTAATGTGTTTGTTCTGAAAGATAAAAGTACTGCTCTGTCTTCGGTTTGGAGAGGAAAATCTAACGGAGAAAGAGATTAAAATTACCTGTTCAAAGTCAGGTAGGAAGTCTGTGACAGAAAAGAGAATTTAACCTAAAGCTGGCACACACATTTCTTTTTTCCTGAGGCCTTTTTTTTCTCCCTGGAAAGCTTTGGAGGGCTGTGCATCACAATTGTTTTAAGCTCCCTGAGGGAGATGGTCCCACACTTCCTCCCACCCCGGGCCATTTCTCCCACCCCTGTGCAGCAGCGCCCAGGGCTGCAGGGAGAAGCAAAGCGGTGCACTGGCCCAGCTGAAAGCTAATCAGAAAAACCCACTACGCCTTCAGTTGCATCAGTTCCCTTCTCCAGCTCTTGGCATGGCTGCAGGGGTGCTGGTGCCAGCAGAAAGGAAAGGGAAGGCGTGAGCTGAAAGATGGGAGAGGAGGGGATGGCCCCAGCTTTGATGGGTGTCACGCAATCATGAAGCTGCAGCTTGAACTGAACCTTCACAATGCAAATTTAATCAGCAGTTACTCTGACCTGAAAAAAAAACCTAGACACAGCTGGACCAACCACTGAGGTGACAAATGTGGGGAGAAATCCCTCTTCTATTCCTTCCAGTACTGCAAAGGGATGCACCAGGCAGAGGGACCTGGGAGGAGAAAAGGCCTTGAATCACCTTGGTGCTGACTCAGTCCCCTGAAGAGGGGCAAAAGGACTTGAGGCCATAATTTATCACCTCCCCCTGCTATGTATGGCAGAACTCTACAAAGGATTTATTTAAAGTCACAGTATTGGTCTGTGCCCAGGCTATCACTTTAAACAGTATTCTCGCATAACAACATACAAACTTCTTACTATCTATTCTTTTATCTTAAAAGCAATCAATACGCCAGATGAATTTTCTGACTAAGCATGTTTATATTTATTTATTTACTTTCTTGCTTTGTCACCAGTTTGCTCTCCCCACCTCCTTTTTATGCTCTAACTAATAAATGTCTCTCTCAGCATGCCATTGTCAATAGCAATTTCAGTACACATCAGACCGTGTAAGCAGCACATGCTTATCAGTTAATAGGAAGGGAAACCCCAAGGACAGCGGTTCATAGCAGATTTGCCGTCTCTACCAGTCTGGGTTGCAGACCACTGGTTTTGAAGAGGCCATACTCCTCTGTTTTTGTGAGGGGATAGGTGCCCACTGCTGAGAAACTCTGGACTGGGCATATGGACTTAATTTACAAGCTATATCAGCTGCGCACATCTACTGTGAGTGGATCTGCCAGTGCCACCGCTCATACCATAGAGCATGTCTCTTCCTGGGAGAAGAAGGAGCCCTTGGTCAAGACTAAATGGTGCAAGAGGAGTCACAAGCCTTTTTCATTGTGGATAGGAGCTGAAGGGTCCTAACTGCTTCTCAAGTCAAACCAATGAAGTTGAGACCATGCCACTGACAGACGGGTATTTGTCATACTATGCAGCAAATCTTCCAGGAATAAATAAAAAAAAAAAAAAAGGTCTCAATAAAAGGAATTTGGCCAGAGGCAGATGGTCAGCGAATATGATCACCAACATGACAACTCAACCATAGGCTGAGATGGTCATCTTCAGGATTAAAATCTAAACTACATTTAGAAATATTTGGAGTAACTATTGGGCAAGAAACTTAGATACAGAATTGCTCAATTAAAAACATTGAAAAAAGCTAACATTTTAACTTTGCTGATTAGTGTCTTGGGTGCCTTAATTTCTCTGTTGGGTGATTATCTGAAGCTGGCCAGAGAAGATCTGGCTGGGAATTGAAGTGGAAGTTTCCTGGGTACACGGGCTTCAGTGTGTGCCCAAATATTTTGCCTCCTCTTGTACATAGGAGGTGGTACTTTGGCTGCAGCTGGCAGTGCATGAAAATGAGTTTTCCTTCAGTATATAGTTTGCATTTAAAAGTGTCATCTGCCACTTTTTACACAACAGCCCAAGAGAATCGGATGATCTTTCAGAAACAAGAAAACAAACCATGGGGAAGGTTCTTTACTACAGAGCTTGTGATAACCCCTTTGGGCTGAAGTAATGGACATGACACCTTAAATCAACAAAAATAATATTTTGTAGAAGTACCTACCAGCCTAATGAACAAACTCTCTCTGCAGGCACATAGTCATTATTTCACTGCTCTTGTTTTTTCTTTAAAAATTCTCTTTCTCTCTCCATAAAGCAGTAAAGAACCAAGGAACTCATAATCTCATACTTATGCTAACAGCTTTTGACCCAAGGAACATAATCTGTCTTTATATTTTATCCAGATAAATTCCAGACATAATTAGTTTTCCCAGACCCAAGTCTTGGCCCGTATTTCTCACAAGTAGATAATTGCCAAATAAAAATAAATAAAAGTGTCACCCTTCCAAATTCATATCTGACATTGTTCATATATGATATTGTTCAGAGACCCCTTTCACATTGGCAGGAGACAGCCGTGTCTTTCCCACTGCTGCTTCCTGACCAGTTCTGTGCGACCTGCGGGTATTTCAGGAGATGCCCATTTTGTAACCAGACCTCTATCCTATCTTATAACAAGACGGTGTTTATAACGTAGACTGACAGTGCTACACTATTACAGTTTATTTCCTGGCCATGCTGGAGGAGTAGATAGGTCTGAAGTTGAAGGTCAGAGCATTTAAAGAGTGAAGAAACGTCTCCTGCAAGTGCTTGGTTTATAATTGCCCAGGATAGAGCTTCTTTATTGAGGTTTGTTGTCATTATAAAGTTCCCAAGAAAAACAGTTATCATTTGTTTTTCATCCTGGCATCTATCTGCTGTCAGTGGATGCCCACAGCCATAGCCAGGAGTATGCCCCCACTTCTGGCCTCTGATCTGAACTGCTTTTCCTCCTGCCCTGGGGAGCAGCTGGGCAGGCAAAGCAGTAGGGAGCAGGCAGCACGCCAGGTGATAAATGTCCCGTTTCCCTTCTGCTCTATGGAAAATTTTAAAAGCTTTGATGTCTGAAGGCATATGCACTCCAGCAGAGAAAACTTCACATCTCATCCTCTCCCATCCTCTCCCTAGCAAAGAGTAGATCTTTTCTATTATCTCACAAGCTGCCTGACAACACAACACGTATAAAAATTGGAGCCATCACCATATCAGATCACAAACCAGCTTTCTGAATGTTCTTATTAAGGCAATTCTTAAGTGAGATAAAAATTGGTAGTTTAATAAGTCCCTTTAGAAGGATGCTTGGTATACATGAAATAAGGCTCAATGCAATTAATTTGACTAAACAATTCAGAAGAAATTATCATATTAATGTGAAAAGTATAATGGAGGAATTACCACATGAATGCTCTAATTGTCTAGATTCTAAAACACATAAGGCTATCAGGGAGCTGGCAGACACTAGAATACATCATTTTCACTATCATATGTTTTTGCAATAGAAAGCAGAATTAAGCAAACACATTCTTTTCTATTTAATTAAAGGAATGTACAGTTTTACAGATAATAGTCTTGACAGTGAAACATAAAGCACAGCTCTGTTCAAATGCTCATAGCCAAGAAACTGCAACCACTTCCTTCAGGGAATAGACTGTAGTACTCGATCCCCTTGGTACTGAGCAGGTAGAATATGCTCTCTTGCAGGGCTGCTCTTCAAATTCATCCAGCAATGGAGGCAGAATATGTCCTCACATTTATGCTTTGCCTCACAGTTCTGCTGCGCTCCTGCACAGGGAATGGGTGGTGTTTGAACTGACCCGGGCAGAAGATGCCCAGTTCTGACCAAGCACAGCAGTACCATGAGACTGAGCTGGCTGCAGCTTCTCGCCGGTTTGGTTCAGAAAGCCTGGCTGGTTTACTGGCTTTGGACACTGTGGCAGTTAGGAAGAGTGAGTAAAGGAAATCAAGAAGAATTAGTAAAAATATGATGATATCTGAAAAAGCTCTTGCAGTGAGCATCTGCCTGGAGGTGGATGCCCAGGACTGCAGACAGAGGTGCTTTGGGTTTTGTGTATGTGACCACAGCACAGCTATGGAGTTGCAACCCAGAGGATGCACAAGTTTTTATGTTTTCATACCCCTGTTACCTTTGCACTTTCCACAAGCTAAGAATGAGCAGTTACCACAGATCAGCAGCTGCACAGTAACCAGTTATGTTCTGGTAGTGGATCTGGGTGCACAGTTGCTCCATCCAAATTCAATTAAGGTCAGAGCCACTGGGGAGAAGAGAGGGCAGATGGTGCTGTAAGAATTTTGCTAGCCTTGTAACATCCAGCGCCGTGCTGGCTCACTGTTTGGGACATCCGTGGCAGGAGAGAAGCAGTGGCCATCACATCAGCGATGGCAGGAGAGGCAGTGGATGCAGCAAGCTCCCATCCAAACATTTCCTGCTAAACCATGGAGATCCACAGAGCAGACTTGATGCTTTATACAACTGCCTGCTCCAACCAAGATTTTTAAATCTGGCTGCGTAACAATGCGCGTTAATGCACATGGGATGGTTTTCAGAAGCTGTATCCGTCCGTCCCATGAAGATGGAAACTTGGTTTGGGGACAGTTTTGAAGAAATCAGATCTCAAAAAAAAAAAAAAAAGCATAAATATGGACATATTAGCTGTACATACAGATACGATAAGCTGGGGCTTGGTCCAATAACCCTGATCATGTTTCATTTTAATAAAGTACAAAATATATTGACATCACTGACTTGAAATGTCCTGGTAGCTATGTTTTTTGATATATTGGTTCTACTTATGTTTGCAGATGAAGAAAAGTGAGAAGAGCAGTGAAGCAGTCAGAAGTGGGATAGCTGCAGCAACACACGGTGGTGTAATGGCCAAGCTGCTGAAGGCTGCCAGTGCAAGTGACAACAAAGCAGCTACAAACCAGATTTACAGAAACACAAGGAGGTGGCAGGTAAGCAGCTAAAGGCCATACCTGTATACCAGCTTTAAAAAAAGGAAGATCCTGCTGATCCAGATAATTACAGAAGTTTAACCTTAGTCACTGGTGGAAAAAATTATCCCGAGCATAATTACCAACACATTAAGGCCAGTTTCAGAGAAAGCAGAGGGCCCGAAATGGTGTGACTTCACAGCTGATGCAATCTGTATTGATGATATTATCACTCTTGACAACTGATAGGAGGGCAGTAATAAAGGCATATTAAAGGTTTTGGAGGAAAACAACTGACTTGGTTTGAGTGGATACAATATAGAGGGTGTGTGTATATCATGTGGAGTTCCAGATAACTCTAATTATAAAAGGTGTATATTGAGAATCCTGTAGCATGGTAATAAATGGTAGAAAAATCAAGCAATTGTGAGTCAGTTTGATTTAGGAGTAGGGGATATGGTTTCACACTCACTTTTCATCATGAAGCTGAATATTGCTGTTAGATGGCTTGGAGGGCATGATTTTGAAAGCTCTATAGCAAAGTTTTTCAGTAAATGTAAATGATATGGCGCCACTGGCAAATGATTTAATGAAAGCATTATTGGCCACCTTGGGAAACTGGTTTTGTAGACTTGAACTTTATTTATTTCCAAGAAGAAGAAATGGCTGCATCTTGGAGAAGGAATAGTACTGTGCTGACATGCAACATACGGGAAATTACAGAGAAGTCTAGACCTAGATGTAGTTATATCCACATCAGCATGTCAGCTCAGCATCAGTGGATCAGTAAAGATGAATTAAAACAGTCATAGACCTTAGTCACAAATGCTGCACAGTAGCTGATGAGATTAAGGATCAATAAGGATAATGCATGTAATATCCATATGGGTTTTTTTTCAAATTTATTTACTTCATGGACTGAAAACAGCTCCAGTAAATGAGATAAAATTGCAAAAGAATTGAGATGGTTGAGAGGAAGCTCTTCAAAAGCTTTCAGGTAGAAATGGAAAACATTTGAAAATATCAGAGTTTGAGTCAGGAAATCAAGGCAAGGGACTGACTTTAATGAAAAAGATTATAATGATGATGATATGATACACCAGACCACACCAATACATGACATAGAAAAAAAAATGCATTCAAGGCCTAAAAGCTGATCTCAAGTTCATGACTGCACATTGCATTAAATTAAGCTCTGTTTAATAGTGGAATAATCCCTGAATAGGAATGACCAGCAATGGCATACTGTTCCCCAGATGTGGAAGGACACTCTAGAACAGCCAGAGAAGAAAAGCGTCTTTTACCTATTTTGGATTATAATTAAAATGCCTAAGTTTTCTACAGCCCTAAAATTTAGTTGTCTGGCTATAGAAATAGTCAGAAACATCCATCACCATTAAAAACTTGTAGAAACCCCACAAATTCAGAAGTTTTGCCAGACAAAGAAGTCAGTGTAGATTCATTGTCCTACGTATTTAGCACACATGCACATACAACACACAAATTTCCACAGTAAGAAGAGAGAACATAAAAATCAAATACACAGACACTGCAGAAATATAACATACTTGCCAAGACTCAGACATAAGTCTTCACAGGAGTCTGCTTGTAAGCCAATTCATATTTGAATAATTGAAATGACATCTAATGAAAATTAAATATATACAATAAAATATGTGTGTGTATATTCACCTTTATGACAAAAATGTTAATACAAAGATACAATATTGAGATTGTCTAGGAAAACATCTTGTCCTAGAAAATGTAAGAGCTTTGTGTTCAAAGGATTTAGAAAATAAACTCCCTTTCTGTGTAGCCCTGCCCCTTGGGATTTGGCATAAGAAAGAAAAGAGAATTTCTAAGAAATATCAGGTTTTCTTTGCTGGCGTATTTTTTACTTTGTTCTGAATGGAAACAACTTGAGCTCAAAAGGTAAATTTCATTGACTGTAGATTTTACTAAGTGTGAGTTTAGCAGAGAAAGCAAAAGAAAACAAAAGATGTACTAAATATGACTGCATTTTACAACCCCTTTCTTCTTCTGCTTTTGATAAGCACTTAACAGAAGTCTATTCAGTGAAAGCTGCCAATTCTTATTTTTACCATATGTACAGATCGAGAATGTCAGTGGAAATGTGTCTGGCAAATTAGGGTGAACTCTGTGGCCTGAATGTTAAATGAGAGGGCAAATTATGCAGGATTTGTCTACTGTTTCACTGCTCTCATTTGTGATTTCTTTGGGCAGGGCACCTTTATAAGACTGTCCTGAAGATATTATCATAATGGAATGTTTTGCATAATGGAAAACACAGTCACCTCAGATCTTCTTTTGCATGACAAACCCTTGATTAGAAAAATAATAGGATGGAAATGGAATTTGTATTTATACAGGCAGGCATCAGAGACAAGGAGAATGGAAGCTGACCTCAATACACTGGAGAACCGACATAGGCAGATACAAAACCTCTCTCTTTATAGTAAATTTAGCCTAGAAATAGACTGGGAAATGAGAGTCATGTAAAAGTCTTCCTACAATGAAAAGTTCCTTATTCATGAGAAAAGCGTCTGTGATATACAAAAGATATCACACATTTTCAAATTATTCATAGCTCTTCTTACACTGTTTGACCCATGTTACACCACTGTGAAAACAAGAATGTTTTGATATGTAATGGTAAATGTTTTAAATTTTCTAATACATGTCTGATTCAACTTTGGCAACTTATAGTCTTTAGGTGCATTGCTGTACAGTTAGAAAATGAGAATAAATATACTGGCCTAAATCAGCATAGCCAACTATTTACATACTTAGGAGCTGGATTACTATTTTCAGATTTGAATACAGCCATGCTTCTGTACTCATCTGAATTCACGCTCACATCTGTATATGCTTTTATAGGATTGTTGCTGATGTGCACATGTCATCAGACATGTAAACCCACTGGATTTATTTAATTATTCTGTATTAATAACAAAGTTTATTTTGCAAACAGAAACAAAGAAATAAACTCTCTAAAGCGTACAATAATTTGGAAGACTCTGTACCTTCAGGGAAACTGTAAAATCAAAAGGTAGATTTTACTAACTGTTGCGTTCTTACTACTCTGAGAAAGTAATGTGCTCTCACGTGACTGGACTTAACGTATGTTCAACTTGGAAGACAACATAATTTCATTACTGTCAATGATCTTGAGAGCACAAAACAGTGTTATTCTCTGCCAAGATCATATTGCGCACGGGTCTGACATTGATTTTGGTTGATAAGGAGAAGACCCTACTACAACTTAAAAGATGCCTAACTTAAAAGATGCTATCTGAGATGGGAAGATAGTGTTGTGATAGTGGGACTTACACATGCTGGGAGAGCGTAAATGCTAATTACAAATGTGTTCATGCCGATTTCTGCAGTTGTCCTGAACTAAAATGCATTGTCCAGTCTTGATGCAGCCTGGGAAAAGAATCAGTATATTGCTCTGAGCCACCTCACCTCAGTCTGATAAGGATAAAATCTTAGCCTGTCTCTGGTTTTCTGATAGCCATTTCCTCTCTGTCTCCCTCACTGTGATTTGTTGAGATGATCTTAGTCTGATCCAAAGGCTCTGAACACCCAGAACTGCGGTTAAACGCAGCAAGGATGGGTGTATCCAGCATCTCGCAGGATCAAGCTTATCATTTTTAGCTGTAAATATCTGTATGACTAGAGTTACATGTGTCAGCTTTGAGATAGTGTCATGATTTCATTGTGGTCAAAGATCTTGAAAAAGCAAAGCATGGCTGATCTCTGTGTAGCATCTGTTCATGTTATTAGCAGTAAACTCACAGCTGATTGCAGTTTGGCCCTTATCAGTTTTTCCTTCTAGTAACAGATAAAATCATTTTGGCTTGCTCAGGAACAGACCCATCTAAAGTAAGACACAGCTTTACAGAGAGCTGACAGGTAATACCTTTTTTTTTTTTTTAATATAAAAAATGACACGAAAGTGGCCACAACAACTAATATACATATATGAAAAATGGCTAATGAAATACAGCAATTTGGCTTTTCAGTGCCTGAAGAAGCAGATTTAATACATGGGATTAGTCCTGCAAATTGCTCCACCTGGCTTCAAGTGAGCTGTAAATAGACTGGTTGATTAGAAGACTAAAAAGATAATCCAATTTAATGATCATACATAACGTGCCTACCAGGATCCCCTACCTGAACACTGGTATAGCTACTTTCTTTGAGGAATACTTTGCAATATATTGAAGAATGAGTCTCCCCTCTTCTTCAACAGCAAGAGCATGCCAGCTAGAGAACCCCCTACTAGTGTGTGATCCTAGAAGCACATCCATCTGTGTTCCTAAATGCTGCTTAATTCAACTTCTCTGAAGTGGTAGCAGTAGGTCCTTCATGCATACTTCATGTATATATTTGTTCCCCTGCTCTGCTTTCTATTAATTGATTACTGTCTCAAAGTGGCACTTAATCCATTATGACAAAAGTTTCATTCATGGAGAAAAAAAAAAAAAATCTGCAAAAAAAACGTTCGGAAAGAAGAATCTGAGCTGTACCAGAGTCGGTTCAGGCCATGCTCAGAGGCAGCTATGAGCATGCCCCAGTGTACTCCCATAGACCAAAACAAGCCCAGCTCTGTAATTACACCAATTGTAAATGCAGCCGTCATGTTTTCTAATCTCCCTGCTTCCAATAAGCTGATCCTGGATGCATTTTAGCCAGATCCAATTTTGGTGAGAAATACACAAACAAACAGATCCCGTAAGGAAGGGCTGGGAGCTGTGTGTGCTGTTACATGGTTATTGTTACTAGGGAAACCACTTCCTTGGTATTCATAGCAGATCAGTCTGGCTGTGCCTCCAAGTCCCAGGCAATGACATGAAATGAATGGCAACCAGGAAAATAAATCCAAACCAGCACAAAATACACTACACGTGTCTATGACACTTAAAATGAAAAATCTCATTTCAGTAAATCAACCCTAAGCAGAAATATCTTCCCATAACATGCTTTTATAACAGGAATGTGTGTGTGTTTGGAAAAGGAGTCACTATTTTCATGTGCTATACTCCTCTTTTCCTCAACATTAATACAATGTCTGTAAAAGCAATCAGTACTGATAGCCTAGAGTTAAAATCCTGAGCCCAAACACCTACATTTTTTGGCTGCTGATCCTAGCTCCAATTTCACAAGCAGTATCTTCATCCAAGCAAAGAATGGGCAGAGCTAGTACTTTGCTTTGAAAACCAGATTGTGGTGTTGGGCCTCATCTCTAACAACAGACACTGCATGCTCCTATTTTATGGGACAGGGGGGTTTGTTCGGGGTTTTTTTGGTCTTTTTTGTTTGTTTGTTTGTGTTTTTTTTTAAGATGCAACTCGTTTCTGAGCTCAGTCACAAGTGTGTGACTTGCAAGCAACCATTAGAAGCATCTCAAGCAGCAGCCATGCCTCTCGATGTTCTCTGTACCTTTCCTTGCATAGCGCAAAGAAGCGGCTGCTTTCGCAGATTCAATCATGGCAAACAGGGCAGGAAGGGCTCTCAAGAAATCAGCTGTGCTAAGCAAGTTGTAGTATATCACGTTTATACACAGATGCTCACCAGTTCCGTAATCTCCCCAGCAATGGGGATTCAACACATCTTGTCCTCAGTAGGAATTCCACAGTTGATAAAATTGATTTTGCCTCTTTCCATCTTGCTGAAAATCTCATCTGAGTGATAAAGCCCAAAGAGGGTTACACACAGACCTTTCCTGAGCCTTCCAGCCCCGGGCTGCCAGTCCCAGTACCAGCCTTATTGCAAAAATAGCGCAGTGTTACTGCTCTCCCCACTGGACTCCGGGTGCAGAGTAGGTTTGCTCATTCACCAGAAGCTGAGGGCTGGCACTCAAGAAACTTATCATTCCTGAGGATCTCAATAACCTCAAGCCCAGCCAGAACCAGCCATCTCCACAGACTAGCTCCCATTTTACAGCAGAATGAATTGCAGTGGGGAGATACAGTGTGCAGCATGACTCAGTATTTCAAAGTTCACTTGCTGCTACAGAAGGCCTTTTCTAACCTGACTTTTCAGAAAACAACATACGTGCAAGGGTGATATCGTTCCTGAGGATCTCAATAACCTCAAGCCCAGCCAGAACCAGCCATCTCCACAGACTAGCTCCCATTTTACAGCAGAATGAATTGCAGTGGGGAGATACAGTGTGCAGCATGACTCAGTATTTCAAAGTTCACTTGCTGCTACAGAAGGCCTTTTCTAACCTGACTTTTCAGAAAACAACATACGTGCAAGGGTGAGGCAGAGTTACAGGGAATACCACAGGAAAGATAGTGGTGCATGTGTTTCGAAAGAAATGAAGGGGGGAAAAAGCAACAGAGAATGACAAAAAAATACCTTCTCCTAGCACAACTCTGTGACAACAAAGCCTAGGTGATCAACAACCATTTGGGCCTTGCTGAAGCAGCAGGCTCACAAACAGGGTAATGCAAAACTCAACCTATAAACTGAGATAAAAGCTAACACAGCAGCTGGATAAAGAGGAAAATCCTTTTGACTCTACACAAGTCATTATTATGACAGAGATACACATGAGTATTTAAAAAACACAGGGCTTGCTTCCATTTTCCCAGTTTCATTTATACAGCTTGGGGCTAACTATAGCAAACATACTCTTGCTTTACAACAGGTAGAGCAAAATGGAGAACCAGGCCTGTGGGATTTAGAAATACTCCTGCCATGAAGACCTGCAATAGGATGACAGGCATATCAAGATACAGAATCAGAGTTCAAATACACAAGGGTGACAGCTCATTTTTCTCTCTGTGTGTTTGTGTCTTTGCATGATCTCCAGCCTGATCCCCAGCCCACAGTGTGATACGGGCTTGCCCAGTCTACAGTGTGACCATATAAAACAGACAATACAGACCACTAAGAAGAGACTTTGGCAATTAGAAATATCCAGCACAAACCAACAGAAAAGAATCTGCTCACTAAGTATATCCACTGACAGCACTAAATAAAGAGGCACACGTGTGCTACAGCCTGGAAAAGCAGAGAACTAGAGTTCATACACACAGATAGAAGCTGTTGGAGGAAGGCAACTGAAGAACACACAGAAACACTCACTGATGTCCCAAATTAAAGATGATCTAATAAATATGAAGACAGTTCCAGGTTTCTTTCAACAGGACAGCACTACATTGCACAGGAAGCAGCTTCCACCCTTCAGATATCTGGATGTAAAGGACAAGGAGGAGATAGTGGTCAGGCCAAGCAGTGTGTTCAGCCGGGCTCTGCATGGTTTTGGCACCGAGGGACTGGCATGCTCTGGTCAGTTTGCTATGGCTCCTTCTGGCCATTTCACCCAGGTTGCTATCTCATGGGGCAGTAAGTCGGCATTCACCATTGCCTGACAAGCCCCCACCTCCAGCACAGGATGTACTTTAGCTGGACACTGTTGGGAGCTAGAAGACTAGAGGAGATACTGGAATGGGCTTTCTTTACTCACATATCCTTCCTCAGGCATCAGCTGCTGGGTATGAGGCTGTAAGACTGGAGGACTTGGTAGTGGGCTGGAGGACTTTTGTGCTGAGAATTAAGGCCATTTTGATGAGGCAGGATGCAGCCAGTGGCACACACTAAGCCCTGGAAAGTGTTGAGTGCTCCCAAGATCCCCAGCATAGACATGGCCTTGGTCTCCCCAGAGCCCTGTGCAGTGGCAGGGAGTTCTTGGGGGCATTCATGGGAGCAGAGCTGCCCCGCTGCAGGTCTCCATGAGGCAGTTACCCCACACAAGGAAGCTGCCACTTTGTTTTCAGGGGACACTACAGTCACAGAGGAGCAGCCAACAACTGATGATGACTAAAGGAGGACCCACATGTGGTGGTTCGGACAATGCGGCAGCCTTAGGAGCGAGGTAGAAAAACTGCTCATTTGTCAGATGAGGAGTGCAGGCAGCAGAGCTGGGAATACCTCCTGTGGTTCCCTGAAGCTGCAGCTGCTGGAAGAGGGCAGGGGCCAAATCACCCGCCTCTCTTGTGCTTTGAGATGTGCAGTTTATAGCAAGTGGGCAAAGGAGACAGGCCCCCCTCCAGCTGAGTTCACAAACTTTAATAAGAAGCCAGGCTGCCAGGAGAGGAGGTAAAAATCCTCCAGCAAGATGTGACATCTCAGTGGGGGTAGAGAGTGCCAGGGTACAAGCAAACAGTGCAGTTTTATTGCTTTGTGGCTCAAAATGTCCCCAAGGTCTATACCCGCAAGCCCTACATTTTGAAGATGAAGATCTGCCTCTGGCCCATCTCTGCTGTCAGCACGCTGAAGAGCAGTGCACAGCAGCTAAGTCCAGTAATGGATATTGACAGATGCGGGCTGCTGTTCGATCACAGGATGGCTTGCCTGTGACAGGCCACGAGGGAAGTCAATGCTGATGATAGTGTTTTCAGCCAGGAGCTGCCCAGAAATCAAATCTGCCAAAAAGACATTTACAGTCTCCAAGTGAAAACAAAGCAAAGTGGCTGTGGCTTTTAGGAACACTACTGAGAGATCAATTCTTACGTTTTCCACAGATTATAGAGTGAATTAAATGTCTGCTGGGGTAGAACATATATAGGCAACAGTTGTTTGATAAGGATTTTGGAAGGGAAAGGCTGAACCCATATTTCTTTAGTGCCTCAGGTGTTTATCATGGAAACCAGTTTCCTGGAAAAGTCATTGCAACCACAAAGCTAGCACATCTGCTCATCCCTGCAGAGGATGCTGCGGCTCAGTGACAGAGCAGTTATCTTAGATGCTCTCAAATCAGAATCCAAGGAGGGTGAACTTAAAGCACAGCTCAAGCTAGAGCTGAGCAGACAGTGTAAGGAATCACTTAGTCACAGAAAAATGCAAACACTTGTAATGTCAAGTCAAATTTAGACAACAGTTTCACCTGAAATCAAATGTGGAAGGGATTATTTTGGTATTTTTGCAATAGTTTTTTTTTGCTTGGACTTTTCAGGCAAGACTTACAAGCTGACTTGAAAACAATTTCTGAAACAATATACCAACTAAATTTTGTGAGACTGGAGGCAAATATCCACTCCTTTTTCTAACTGATTTAAAGCTAGGTCTTAAAATCATGGACCTCCTACCTCTTTCATACTGATACTGATTCTGGTGGGACACCTTCAGTTTCTCCCCTGTGAAGATGCTTGGAAGTAGAGAATGGAAAATTCAGGTGAGTGTCCTGGACACCAGACCATACCATAATCTTCACCTGCTTTCTTACCCAGTTAATGTTCACAAGTTATATGAGGTTGGACACATCAGCATTCAGGAGAGAGGCTCCCCTGTATCCTCTCTACCTGCCACAGAGAATTTTCTTCACCCCAAGTACCAACACCTTCAAGCAGTCAGGAGCTCCACATCTCTCAGAAAACAAGGAGCAGGGCTAGGCTGGTGGCAGAACAGGGACACAAGGCAGTGCTCACCACCACAGCTTCTGCTGTTTTGCCTCTCACACCCCACGGCATACAAATTGCCCAGCAGCCTTGGATCCAGCAGAGCTACTTTCAGAGGCAATGTCCATGGCAGGAGTTTCATTTGATCTGCCTGTGAGGCGTGTTTTGGGCACCCAGCCATACAGCCTGGCATTAAGGACATTTTTCTGACAGGAAAACCTGGGGGTTACTGAGCAGGTGAAGACTCCCACCTAAAGAGTGAAAGCTTGCACCACTGAGTGCAAAAGGGGATCTCCCCTTCTCAGTTTTGTGAATATTGCTCCAGCCACCCTGCTTGAGTGTATTTTCACACTGCTTTCATTTTCTTTAGAAACGTCCCAAATCAGTGTGAAATAGTCAACCTGAAAAAAAGCCTTCCCCATTTGCCATACAGTCTGAAAAATTTCTGGTTTTATGTCAAGCCAAAAGTATTTTTTCCTTCATTTTTTTTTCCTTTTTTTTTTTTTTTTCCCCCCCCAAAGCCGGCACAGCTTTCCTCGAAATAGGACCAGTCATTCATGCAGCTCTAATTAAAATAAGTATTACTAGTCATTTGCTGAGAACATTAGCTTGGTTGCTCAACTCTCTAGTTCCAAAAGCTGTTGCCCAGAGTGAATGGCCCTACTTACTCTGACCAGCAGTAGCTTGCTTTCTCTGCGCTCTTTAGAAAGTTATCAAAGAAACCCTCTTTGCAGTATACACTGCACCTTTACTGCCTAAGGGCCAAATTCTGATCCCACTGAATTAAGCTCCTGTTTCAGCAG
>NW_010101625.1:24799-28203 GCF_000699245.1 Pterocles gutturalis
CTGTGTCAGACTCCTATGGTGTCTGGTTTGTAGATGGAAGGACAGAGCATATCAGGCCATGCATCACCACCCAGTGAGAGAATTCAGCAAATTGTGAGCAGATCAGCGTGCCAGGTGAGGCCACAGCAGGAGGCACCCGCAGACCTGCCTGTTTTTTTCCTTACACCAGATGAAATCAGCCTTCTCCTTTTGTCACCAAGCTGAATAGCATTTATCCCACTGATATTTTAAACTCTTCCTGAAAGTTTGGAAGTGATGAGATGCAGTGTTTGCAAGACTGCACATCCCAGATGACCAGAGCCGAGCTCAGGCATGGGTGTCTTTTGTAGCAGGATTCTTAAGGACAAACATCACACTGAGGCTGCCACTGCAAAAATGTCCTCGGTGGGAGCAGAAAGAAACTCTACAGCATCTGAAAAAAGCCTTCTTTCTGAATGTAAAAACATAGGAAAATATGTGTGCATAATCATCTCATTCCCCAGAGTGTTCCCACATAATAAAAGGAGAATCACTGTGGCATAGAGGAATACAGTGCTTTTCCTTTATGAATTAAGTACATAGACTGAGCAAGTACCATTACCATGGGCAAAGGAAGTACTCTGCTTTTAAAGAGAAAATAAATAGATAGCATATTCTCTGCAGAAGAAGGAGGGTACCCAGATCTTCCTATTTTCACAGTCATTGCTGAACATTATACTTAAGAGCAGTCAGTATTAGACTAAAAAGCACCTACTTTAACTTCAGCTGATTTAAAATGCATCTTGGTGCATCTGAGCTATTGTCTAATCCTTTTGTTTGAGATGTTCTACATTAGTCAGACACTTTTGATTCATGTGCTAACGATCCACCTTAAGGCAGGTAATTCATAGACAATGTTCATGATGTGCACTCCAGTTCCCACAGACAAAAGTCAGTAGACTTTAAATCCTAGAGCCCCTAAACTTATTTTGCATAAATTACAGTCACCAGAGGAGAGGTGAGATCTGTTTACATGCATCTCCTTATCAACTTAGAATTCAAATTAATTTTTTAGAATGCTGATTAGACACAAATCACAGCAGAAAGCAAAGGTTGCAAACAATTTTGAGTCCAAACAAAATAAAGTGTGAATCACCTCATTTTAGCCTCTATCCAGTCAGCTATGTCCTACTTCAATGTCTTTTCAATTAAAGCTTTCTTAGAGGAACAATTAACAGAAGTAGATATATTTTTATTAAATAGCGTACTTCTGCAAATGGCATTTTTCCCCTCCGTACTGACTACAATAGATAGCATTTACTGCTGTAACGAGAATAAGTTTTAAGCCTAATAACAGTTGATTTTTCCAAGACTGCAAATGAGACCTTTATGCTATTGGAAATGAAGATTTCAGTCTTTCCACTGTGATGCAGTTTCTATCCTTAGAAGATCTTAAGAAAGTGTGCTGTTTCAAATGATGTAATACTGGGCATAGGAAAGAGGCTGGCTTCCTTTTTCTGAACTGCATCACCTAGACAATCACATTTCTTTTTCTCAGAAATACATACATCTGTATTCATAGTGGGAAAAACCAAACCCTGGACATCACATAAAGGTAAAAAGAGGACCATGAAGCAATGGTACCAGTAACATCTGCAAATATGTGAAAACAGGACAAAATCTAAATTTCTGCAACAGTACACCACGTGGCCATTGCAACCTCTTATATAATTAACAAATTATAAGGCTATCATAAAGTGTGACTTCCTGCTTGCATAAGCTGTCAACATTCTCAATGTGAAATCTAGCTTCAAGCTCCAAATTGTGTTTAAACTGCTGTGTCTACTTTAGCAAGTCATCCCAGATAAAGTCCTAATGCTACTGAAATAAATGCAAAAAAATATCCATTTACTTCAGGATTGCCAGCATTCCAATTGATTTCAAACTAGATCAAAAACAGACCTCTCCTGCATAAGTGGTAAGATGGTCTATTAAGTCATTGTTTTTTTTTAGAAAGAACATCTTAGTTGTAGTCTGAATTTACTCAGTATCTCCTCCAGCTGGTGAAGCTTGTTATCCTCCTTTGGGAGACTTCATTGCTAATGATGATCAGTAATTCCTTTTTTCATGCGGAAATGTTTTCTAGAAACCCTTCATTCCAGACTGAAAGTAAAACTATGAACGTGTTTGTGGAATTGAAATACTGTGTCAAAACAGTGAAATACTGAAATATCTGGGGATAGTAGTTTGGACAGTTTCATGACATAAACCTGTGCTGTTTGAAACCAAAACAGTTTTACTGAAATCTGCCATCTGCACTGCCCCATAGCTGCACACACTGGAGGATCGCGTTGGCTCCCAGCTCTATGACAAAGAGACAATAATACCTGAGGTTTCCAGCCCCACAGTCATTCAAATGAAGCCTGTCATGGAGCTGAGAAACCTGAGCTCCTGGCAGCCCACAGGTGAAGAAAGTTAATTGAAAGATAAGTCTTTCTCTCCTGATAAATCAGTGGGTTTCAAAGCTGCTGAATAACCTTGCTTTGTTGGGAAAAACTTCCAACAAGCTCTAATTAAACAGTCCCAAATTAAGCTAAGAAAAGCAATTTAATTGAAAGAAGGTGTGAGGAGGTCTGGAAATCTGGGAAATGCTGAGGGACACCTCAAAAGAAAAAAAGCATGTACACTGCTACAACACCATTTTATCTGTTGGGACAATGTAGTACTGGGAGGCACGTCAGAAAAATAACCAGTGTGGATTTCTTCATTTCTTCCCTGCATCCCATCCTGCACCTAGGAGCATTGCAGGCTGATCCTTCATCTTTTAATCACTTGTTTAGGTAACTTCTACCAGAGAACAAAGCAGATTGTATGTGGGGAAAATACACCAGGTAGAGACTGAGGATCACATGAGAAAAGATTATTAAACAGCACCTTTTCTTTCTCTCTTTGTAGTAAATGTCCAAGTTAAAAAAAAAAATCCACCTAAGGCCATTTCTCTAAGGCTCCACAGATACCTTTAAATGAACTTGGTTGCAGGTTTTTTTCTTCTCTGTATGGAAAAAATTAATAAAAGATCAGGGTTTGGGGCAAGTGTGAGTCTGAAGCTGTGTTTTCCAGATGGCATCAATTCCATCTTCAGGTGGAAGCACACACCAGCACAAACCCCATCACCGCAGAGCACGGATCTAAGGCAACATGGTGAGTGGGACTGAAGGTGTTGCCCGTGACCTGCTGGGTGGTAGCAAAGTGCCTTCAGAGGTGTTGAGCTGGTGGAAACCCTGGTGGGTAACTGCACTTGGATGGATGTGGACAGGAGGAGGGGCTGGGGGTCCCCTGCAGCAGGAACGGCGGGACACCAGCTCGCCGCTGTGGGTGGTGATGGCCAGGGTGTCCCCGCAGCTCGGGACACCTCAACAGCGCGCTCGGGGACAGAGGCTGCCGTT
>NW_010101626.1:0-8562 GCF_000699245.1 Pterocles gutturalis
TCATAGAATATCTTGAGTTGGAAGAGACCTTCCAACCGCTGCCCTTCGCCCCATGCCAGCACGGGGATGTCGGTCATACGGGCATGTCCGATTTGAGGGGGCACATTGCAGATCTGGGTCCCCGATGGTTTGCTGTCATCGTCCTTGCTGGCTCTCAGCAAGTCCGTGCAACCAACTGTGGACGTGCCCACAAGAAAAATAAAATAAAAACCCAACCCAACAGCTTTCCATCCATCTGGGGTTGGACAGAGGCTGCAGAGCAAGGCCAGGATTTCTGGCCAAAGGAACCCAAAGTATTTGGAATTGAAAGCCTTGAGCTAAGGGCAAAAGCTTCTTACCGGCCACACGAGGGAAGAAAGTTTCTAATTTTGTTTTATGGACATCATCAGCATGTTGGCTGGGGAGTTCTGCCCGTTCTGCTGCGTTTCTGGCAGAGAAAGTCTCAGTTTTCCTCAGGAAAACAAGAAACAGCCAGTTCCTCTGGGGCTGGATGCAGGAGCACAGGCAGAATTTGACGTTAGGGAAGACGCGGCCAGAATCCAACAGGTTGCTATGGCCAGAGGTCGAACGGCACGGAGCAGCCGCTGTCAACGCTCTCGTTCTGCGGTGTTGGGAAATAACGGCGAAGGCGTGCGGGGGTGCGGGATGCAGGAGGGGCTGGGTGAGTCCTGGTTTTGCCGCGTCCGTTCCCTTTCTGTCCATCGCAGTCCGGAACATTGGCATGTCGATAGCTGCTCTCTTCTGTCGATGTAAAAGCACAGTTGGAGGAAGACGAGTTTGCAGTTTGCCTCTGCTGGTGCAATTTTGGTTTTCTTAAGGGAAAAAAAAAAAAAAAATTGTTTCTTTTTGTGCCCCAGGTTTCTCACATCAAGGGGCAGAGCTGCGGTAGGTGATTCCTTTGGTGCATTTTATCCCTCTCTGTGCTGCTTTTTAAATTTCACATCTGTTTTATAGTCGAGGGGGATGTTATCCGGTGGTGAGAGCTGGGGATGGAGAGAAAGGCAGTCTGGATTTCGTAGCTTGT
Source organism: Pterocles gutturalis (assembly GCF_000699245.1). NCBI lineage: Eukaryota > Metazoa > Chordata > Aves > Pterocliformes > Pteroclidae > Pterocles > Pterocles gutturalis. The sequence continues at coordinate 1,025 of NW_010101626.1, forward strand.
CTACAGGGGATTTACAGTTTCGTGCAGGATTTCTGGTGCAGATGTCAGCTGTCTCACACCTGAGGCTCTCAGCTGGGTCTCACCGCTCCCATGAAGGAGCCTCCTCGATTTTCCATCAGGGCCATTGCCCCTCCCTGTAGCAAACCCAGCGGCGTTTCGGCGAGCTCAGAGAAAGCATTCAACGCCTGTTCCCCTTTCCAAAGGCCACCGTAAAAATAAATGATTGATGGAAACCAAACAAGCGCAGGGAGCTCTGCGGGGCCACCTCCTCCCTCCCCCATCGACCGCGTTCCCAGACCTTGGCCGGGGGCTCAGGCTTCACCCGGTTCACAGCGTGCTCAAGACCTGAAGGTCTGGCCTTGGGAATAAAAAATGGGTCTAAACCAAGGTTTTTCAAGCGACATCTCAGGCTGAGCTGTTCAGCTGCTGCAAAGGAGGAAAAACCACTGCCAGGGTAGGTGCTGGATCCAGCAAATGAGCCTGTCCCCAAGAGCAATGGATTTTATTTATTTTATATTTTTTTTTTAGGGCATTGCATTACCCTCTTCACGTCCCCCCAGGAAAGGTGCCAAACTCCAGTCACTGAGCCACGTTTGCCGGTGATGAGCCCAAGAGCGGCGGGGCTGCACCGCAGCCTCCGTGGAGGGAGAATTGGGGTTTAATTCCGTTTCTTTAGCTGACAAATCGAGCTCATCCATAAAGGAGGCAGGGAGGATGAAAATCCTGCAAGTCTGGAGCAAGAGCCCGTGGTGGGGATGGGATTCAAGTTCTGCCTTGTCTCACCTTTAATAGTGTGAGCTTTAACACCACTTGTAAGAAACTCAAAGAAAAAGGCTGACCCATGAACGATTTCATTGACACCATTAATGGTGTCCCTTCGGAGCTTTATATAATTTTAAAATTGTTCACGCTTCCAGAGCTCCTCGCAAGCTGGGCGGCTAACGAGGGGACGAGTGACAGACCCACTGGGCACCCGTTGTAGGGTCACTGCTTTCAAAACGCCCGCGCCCGGTGCGCCGTAGAGGTGCCAAGGTATTCAGACGACGGGATAGTTGTGTTTTCAGAACTGCCGCGGTTGCAAGACCCACGTCCTGCGGGACCAGCCAGGCTGGCCGTCCTGCTCCGTAGAAACTCATCACATGGAGCACAGCCAGCCGCCCGGGCACGGTGTCTTGAGACGACTTCACCCATGTCTCACTGCCACCATCACAACCAGGGGGTTTGACATCCTCTGACTCGATGCGGGAAGGGCTCTGTGTCCTTGGCAGTGGGGGTTTTTGGGGTTTTTGGGGTTTTTTAGATGCTGGGGTTTGTGAGCTGCTCTTTCACCTCCTTGCGCTGTTTTCCAGACACAGATGAGATCATTTCTTGTATCACTGGCATTATAAATAAGCTAACAGATATTGAGTTCATTAAGTGGCCGCTACACATGCTACCACTTTACAAACTCAGAACTTAATCCTGCAAACCCTGGGCACGCTCAGCCGTTTCAGTGTCACAGGACAAATCCTGCAAGAACGAGCTCATCCCTCTTCGGCGAAGGGTCCGTGTGCCTCCGGCGGTGCTTTCCCAGGCAGACGCCCGTGAACGTGATGAACAAAGGTGCTGAGGACGGGCTGTGCGGGTGCAACGGGGCTCTGAGGAGCATCGATCCTGGCTGGTGGATGAAAGCCTCGCACTTTGCCCCCTGCCATCTATGATATCCATCTGGGCAAAAGCAGCGAGACCATCGCAGATCACCTTCAGCAGCGCGGTGACGGTCGTACGAGGCTTTAGAAGAGCTCCAGCTTAGCCCGTCTCTGTGATACTGGATTTTTTTTTTATTATTTTTTTTTTAGGGAAACCTAAAGGAAGAGAAAGAATTAGGCAATGGCTCGTTCTTGGATGTTCCTGTGCCGGAGATGAGCGCTCCGCCTGCGCACGGCTGTCATGCCACATCGGCAGGTGTCTGCGAGCCAGGAGCACGGGAAGGCGCCTGTAAAAGTAAAAGAGGAGAGTGTTCACTCCTGCGCCGGGACTGGAAAAACAGCTCCTTCTGTATTTATTGGATGGCCAGGACTGCCTACCGGCTGGAAAATCCCAAGGATTCTGCACCTCCAGAGGCTCCTACAGCTGGGGAAAAAATCTCCCCGTGAAATAAATACGTCTGATGCCTAACACTCCCCGCCTGCCAGAACAGGGATGAGGACTGCGCGGAGATATTCCCAGCCCCGTAATTATTTCTCCAGGCACGTGGAAAAATCAATTCTCAGCTGTCACACTGAGAAAGCAGCAGACGTGAGATCAGACAGAGTCGGGGGAATACAGAGCTATTTATCACAAGAGCAGCTTTACGGGGTCGGAGCAGAAACCGCCTCGTTCCTCTCTGAGCCACAGGCGGGTTAAGGTCGGGTTGCAGCTACCTACAGAAAAGTCCGTGTTCCCTGGCTTTGATAATCTCAGTTTAAATCCTCCTGAAATGGTGCTTGCAGCAGAAAAGCCAGCCCTGCCTGGTGATGGAGAGTGGCTCTGCTGGGATTAGGGACAGAGGGGGTGAAAGCTGGGCTGGGGCTGCCGGGGGTGGATTTTTCGGGGCTGCACACTCGGGTGGTTTGAGCCAGAGGGTCCGGCTCAGCAGCCGTGCCCGGACCCCTGGCCTGGACCTCCAGAAGTGGTCTGAGCCCATGCAAAGAGCGTTTGATGTGTGACCAGATCCGATGTGTCACTCTTTACCATCCCACGGGATGCGGGGCAGTGGGGGTGAGCTGGGGTTTGCTATTTTCAGGGCAATACCTTTCCTGGCAGGTACGTGCAGCTGCAACATGGGATGGGTGAGGGTGGGTCGGATGAGCCCATGCCCTGCGAGACCCCGGGGGGGATCATCAGCCATGAGCCCAGGGCAAAGCCGGAGCAGGAATTCTGCACGAGGATGATGCTGTGTGTGCAGGCTGGGTGGATCCCTGGGCTGGCAGCTGAGGCTCTTTGCAGGCAAACACCGAGAACGGCACCTTCCTGGTCCCGCAGTGATTGCCACGGCTTGGTGTTGCTGAAACACAAATCCTGTGGCTATCGAAAATGCCCAGCAGTGCCCCAGCCATCGGCACACGCACCACGTCTGCTCCGGCAGCCCCTGGGGCAAACTCTGCGCTGCCCAGGGCAGACTTCGCCCTGCTAATGGGATCAATAGGCGAGACAGCCAGGCCAGGAAAATCATATCGGTAGCAGAGAAAAGCAATAAAAGCGAGTGTGCCTCTGGGAAAAGCAGAGAGAGACGGTAGCATCCTTCCAAGTCAAACAGCATCCTCGCGGGGCTCGCAGCTGACAGGTTTTCTCTGCTGCTCAGACAGACAGCGTGAGGTGCACGGTGTGGGTCTGGCTGCAGAAACATCTATTCAGCAGAAACATCTCACTCTCCTGCTGTGAGGGGACGCAGAGGAATGTCATCGGCTTCATGTCTGCTGGGGCCTGTGGTCCCTAAAGGCAGAGCCTCATGATGTTGGATGGAAGTCTTCCCTGAATGTCCAGGATGGGTTTTTTGGCTCAGTCTGCGTTTACAGATCCATCTGCGCTGCTGGGTGCCAGCTGCCCCCGTTGCTCCCCATCCTGCCGTGATGTGCCGCCAGCAGCGGGGTTTTCCTGTCCCTCCATCCCCTGCTTCTGGGCTCGGGAATCACCCTCAGCCCAGGATAAACTCACGGCATCTCAGAGGCTGGGATGGGGAGGGGGATGCTGCCCCGTGGTCCTCCCCTGACCGAGGGACCCACCGAGGGCTGGAGGTCGGTGCTGGTTTCACTGCCGGTGGTTTGCTTTGTCAGTAAGGTTTAAGCCCATCGTTTTTCCCCCAGCCAGAGGGCAGTTTGTTTGTATTCCTAAAGGCAGAGATAACGGGATTGATTTAAGCAGGTTGGCTTTGACGCAGAGCCAGCTGAGCACTTAAGCCGGGTTGCCTGGGGGAGGAAGGATGCCCAGGCGAGCCCGGGGCTGCCAGGCAGCACAGACAGACACGGGGATGGGATTTCTGAATTGCTTCTCCCCAAAGGCCAAATGGATTTCCCAGATGCACAGGACAAGCTGAAATCCAACAGATCGGTATCCTCCAAATTCCTCTCTTCCCTCAGTTCCTTCTCTACGGATCTTCTTTTAGGAGAGGCATTGAGAGATTTTTCCAGGCAGAAGCAGCAGCTGAGTTGGGACCAAAGCCACCAACCCTCCTCCATCTGCTTCTCGCAAAGGAGAGATCCTCCCCGTGGGAGCCAGCCAGCGAAAAGCCGGGTTGTGCAATCGCTGCTGAGGCATTCGAGGAAAAAAGAATAATATTGAACAGTTCTGGTGAGAACGTGCCTAAGCCAGCAAGGGCAGATCTCCTTGCTCCGGGCCTGGGGAACGAGCTGGGCAGCGCCAGAGGGAAATTCTTTGCATTTTTAGGATTGGGAAGGTGGAATTAAGGTAAAATACTGCTGGATGAGGGCCAGGATATCTGGACTAGAAGGCTTTCTCTTGCTTTTAAACTTCACACTGGAATGGAATTCAGGAGTGCTTTTGGAGTGGAGGTGGTGTCAGGAAAAGCATTGGATTGGAACTCCAGGGAGGGTGGGAAAAATCAAAATACTCACTTTTGTCTCTGAATGTGCCAGAGCTCTGGCTAGCAGGGGTCAGGGCAGCATGCTGGGGACTTTGCTCGCTCACGTGCTGGCCCAGCAACTGGTGCGAGGTGGTGGAAAAAAACCGGGTAAGCGTTGGGACGGGGGGAATTCAGCACAACCTGCCACTCTGCTGGAGCTGTGACCCTCGGTGTTGCCTGAGGCTGCACAGGATGGCTCCTGGTGCCCCGACCCGATGTGCCCTGGACCTGGCAGGTGGAGGGAGTGCGGATGCAGGCACTGGGTTCGGTCCCTCCAGGTGATGCTGTATGGCCAGTCTTTGCCATAGCAGTGAGCTGGAGAATAAGTTTGTGGTTCACATTCGAAAATAACATGAAAAAAAAACCCCTTCATGTAGGCTCCTAAATAGCACCAGCTTTCAGGACTCAGGGCTGCTCTTCCCTCCTCCTCCTCCTCACACCAGCAGTCCCAGGCACGCCGTGCGGCTCTGCTGGAACTTTAAGCATGGGGACAACCCTCAGCTGTGCCAGTGGCGGGGGAATACCAGGCACAGCCCCCAGGACCTGCGTCTGGGCTCTGCTCCTCTCGCAGCTCGGCAAACCCTGGGCTGTGGCCCTGCAGCACCAGCCTCGCTCTCCCCAGGCTGCGGTTCTGGGCTCATCCTGCATCCCATGCGTGCGGCTGAGCCCCACCAGGAGGAATTATTGCCCAGGATGAAAGCAGACAACAGAGCAAGTTCTGGCCAGGTGGAGCTACACCCAACGCAACTGTCAAATGAGGAGCAATTAAGTGCTTTTGCTTCTCGTAGTGTTTATCCACCGGCAGCAGCGGCTTCACGGCCGAGAGTTAAGCTCAGTCTGTCCCGAGATGCTGCGTGATGTGATATTTGAGGGGTTCTTTGATCGGCGGGTCCCAGCCGCGGAAAAGCTGTGTACAGTAGCTCCGTCTGCTTCGTACAGCAGCAGCGCTGTGCTTTTCCCCTTTCCCTTGGAGAACGGCATTTTTCCCCCCTGGAGGCACTGTTTGATTGCCACAGATGGGAAGCCTTTAAAAGGGACGATCTGCATGAGTCACAGTTAAAGCCATAAAAGAAAAACCGATAAAGCGATCGGAAAAGTGCTGTTTAATGGATTGAGGCAAACTTACTGGAAACAGGACATGGACTGTTTCCTCTTTAAATCGTTAGTTCAAATCCAGCTGTACTCGGGAGCAAATGACATTTATTCCCCGTCAATAGCTGTCAGAGAAAAGACATTTGAAAATAATTTTACCACCTGAAAGCAGTTGCTGGTTTCTCTGGGCTCCCAGTAGCTCCCTGAGCACATCTGAAAGCCTTACAGATGTTAGGTACTCTGAAAACTCAATCCTTTCCCAACGTGAAAATACTCGTCCTGCGTGTAGATGCCTGCTCACGCGGCTGCCTTCGCTTTGTTTCCCTGGCAAATAAAACACGCACGAGCCACACTGCATTCGCCCCACTCGATAGCGATGCTTCTCCGTCCCCTGGAAGAAGCAGGAGGCAGAGCAAGTGCTCATCCGTGTCAGCTCTCCGGGCAGCGCCGGCAGCGAGCGTCGCCTCATCGGTATCGGTGGAAACCGTGTCCTGACGGGCTCGGGAAAGTTTTCTGCTAGGCGCTTGGTAAGGGCTGTGAGGCAGGAGGTAATGGGCTGTGATTAATTCTCGCATCCTGTGGGTATCGCTCTCAGCTCGGGCACCGTCGCTCCGCACCCGGGGGGCTGGGATGACGGCAGAGCCCAGCCGGTTATCTCCCCAGCCGTGCAGGATTCGTGCCATCTCTGGGAGACAGGACAGCGAGCCAGAGCTGATTGCAGGGCTTTCGGGATTGAAAGGGGATGTTCTCCCACACGGTGGTTTCCATCCTTTTTATGCCAAGGTCTCAGCAGCTGCCGGTCCCCATGCTGTGCTGTCCCATTGCAGGGACAGCGGAAGGGATGTCCCAGCTGCAGGAGGGTTTGGGAGGCAGAGGGCAAAGGGCACAAACGTGTCGGGGACGAGCAGGCAGTGTCTGTCGAGCATCACTGCTCAGCGCAGGGGTGGCTTTTCTCATGCTGAATTTTGGGCTGGCATCATGTTAAATCCCTTTAGCTGATTTTTTTTTTTTCCTTATTCCCATTTTGGTAAGAAACACAAATGTGGGGAATGTCCCATGGGATTGTTCCCTTTGATATGACCCTGCAGCAGCACTGATATTTCAGCGGGTGTTTGTATCTGGAGATGGCAGCTCGGCCAGAGCTCCTGTCTGTATAGAAGAAATATGTTTGCAGTTTGATTTAGTCTTTCTGTGTCACTGTATTGATGTTAAGAAGCAAAGTTCAACCTATTTTCCCACTCTTTAGGGATAAAAGTTGTTTTTCTGCTTAGGGCCGTGAGAAGGAAGCAGTCAGGATGGCCCAAGGCCAGTCTCTGTTCGGGGTGACTTCACCCACGTCTGTGAGGCTCCTCGTGGGTTGAGCCCGTTGTAGCTACACCTCGGGGGGCAAAGTGCTGGTGTAAATCATCCTCGGTCCTTGCCCGGCCGCTTCACCCAGCGGTCTCATGAGAAGTGCCCGTGGCCAGCTTGTGCTGCAGCCTGATGCTATTCCAGATGTTTCCCCCGTCGCACACGTGCTGGACACATGGCTTCTGCTTCCCCGCTGCCGCAAAACAGGCGTGTGACACCCGAGGACACCTGAGCCCTGAGCCAGGGGCACTCCCTGCTGTCCTGCGCTGCCGGGGCCTCACCCACAACCATTGACATGTTTAATTGTCGCTTTTCGCAATTTTTCGGGCTGTTGCAGCGCTGCACTTAAAACCCGTTTGCCCAGGGCAGCGGGGCTGTGTGTTGGGATGGTTTCAGCTGCAAGACTGCCCTCTGGCACCTCAGCCAGCAGGTGGCATTTGGTAAAAAGGTGGGTTTTTTTATTTTTTGTTAAAATATTCCAACAGTTCGCACCTTT